>NC_045456.1:2385113-2440853 GCF_002776525.5 Piliocolobus tephrosceles
CACACATTTGTGTTTGATAATCATTGCATTATACCATACGACCTTCCATTTAAGGGCTTCTAGAGAATTTTTCTAGTTGGCCATTAATATTGTAGTTAATTACAATGGCCAACTAGAAAAATTCTCTAGAAGCCCTTAATGGAAGATAGTATGGTAATTAACTACAATATTAATGGCCAAATAGAAAAATTAACATTTAAAGTTACTTTTACTTCAAATGCAGCAATATTATTTACAATACTTTAGTTTTTAAATAAAGGCAGTTCTATTATAGCATTGCCTTGTTTTAAGTGTTATTTATATGATTGTCTGTTTTCTCACACTAATTTTTAAGCATCTAGAAAGCTCTTGTGTCTCCCACAACCCCGAGTAATTTGTTTCCTCAATAGTAGGCATTCAAAAACTATTGGTTTAATTGCATGTGAAAAATGTACAATAATGTTTCTCATTAAATTGAAGATATATGAAGAGCAGCTTTAGATGGTAAAACTTTTCAATTATATATTCCATGACTATTAAAAACTTCACAGAAAGAAAGAATTAATATCTTCATGGTAAATAGATAGCAAGACTTAAAAACTGCTATTTGTAGATGTGAAACTTTACAATGAGACATTTAAAAATATTAGTTACTTAAAAATCCACACAGCATTCTATTTTTCTTCTGGAAATAATTTTCTCAATTAGCTAATATATAACATGTAAACTGAAATGTATTAAAATATAACTTTCATTATTGTATTTGACAGGTTCTAACGGAATTTTAGAATATATCTGTGATAAGAACTCACAATTGATTAAGGGTTACCTTCTTTTCTCAGAGAACCATTAACGGCAAAGAACCCTGGCATGGCAGTCAAAAATACCTGCGTTCAAACTCTAGCTGTGTCACTCATTAACTATAAAATCTTGAGTGAGTATTCCAATTTTTCAATGGTAAAATGGAGGAAATAATACCTATCCTTCAGGGGACTGATTTCAGGATAAATTATAAATACGCAAAGAGTTTTAAAATGTGCATGATTAACTTTTAATAAAATTGCAATTTGTATTCCTGAAAAAAAAAGAATTTATCTGTAATATTATGAAATACAGTTCTGTTTTCTGGTATACAAATCCTAAAATTCTCGGAATCTCCAAAGTGGTAAGTGTCTTTTTCTTTGCTAATCAGTTGACCCATGGCTGGCAGTCCCTAGGTAGCTTCAGGATGAGGGGGCTGCTCACAGGAAAAACAAAGACATAATTGTAGGGCTGGGACTTTTAGCCCTACCCCAAAATCTCTTCGCTGGAGAGAGGGGATGGAGGTTAAATTGATCACCCATGGCCAATGATTTAATAAATTATGTTTAGTAATGTAGCCTCCAAAAGGACAGAATTTGGATGAACTTCTGGATTATCAAACAAGTAGAGGTTCCTGAAGGATAGTACACCTGGAGAGGGCATGGAAGCTCCACACTCTTTCTCCCATACCTTGCCCTATGCATCTCTGCATCTGTATTCTTTGTAATGTCCTTTATAATAAACCAATAAGTATAAGTAAAGTGTTTCACTGAGTTCTGTGAGCTACTCCAGCAAAGTTGAACCTGAGGAGGGAGTAGTAGGAAACCCAATATATAGCCAATCAGTCAGAAGTGTAGGTGACAACCTATTACTTGTGATTGGCATCAGAGGTGGGGGCGGTCTTGTGGGACTAAGTCCTTAATTTTTAGGATCTGTCACTCTGTCCAGGTCAATAGTATCAGAATCACATTGAGTTAGAGGACACCCAGCTGGTGTCCACTGCAAAATTGTTTGCTTGCTTGGTGTGTGAGGAAAATAAAACCCCACATCTGATGTCAAAAGTGTTCTGTACTGTGAGAGTATAGTAGGAGAACCTGATTTTGTTCTTTCCTATATCCTGAGAATATCTAAACTAATTTTCGCTGCTTTAAGAAGTTATTGATTCTACATAGAAGTGTTTATCATGCAGGAGACTCCCTTTGAAGAGTGATGTTTTCAAAATGTTATTTATATGGCAGTGTCTCATGTAAATTTTGCTGTTAGATGTTACTATTATTTTGTATATTTCACCAACTCCCTTCTTCTCTTACTCCCATAAATCAGGATACTGTGAAGATAAACAGAACACATTTTGCCATGAATATATATGACAGTAAATAATCTTATCATTTTTTCCATATTTCTATCTTCACCTTGAAAATCAGATTGAAGCATTTGTCAATATAGTGTGGATTTCACTGGTGCAACTAAGCATTTCTTTATAACTAAATCAAATATAATTGTTATTATTAAATGAAGACTGTGACTCATGTGCTGTTGACCGAGTTCTAATGGTTAATTAAAAGCAGTATATTATAGTCCCCACCTACCCACAGTCACTATTGTGGCTAAAGGAATTTTAATTAGTTATGTGAGACCTTAGTGGAACATACCTGTCAGCCAGTTCTTTTTTTTTTTTTTTTTCCTCAAGTCCCTGCTCCTAAGCTTTGGTCTTTCTATTATCCAGAGGTAGTGATTGCAGATTTTACTGACTTACTTGGGCTTTTACCACCTTCCTTTCTCTTGCTTCCACTTCTCTACCTACATTTTCCTCTGTAAACTCTGAGATCGATCACAACAAATCTGATAATAAAACCAAAGGCTTTCAGTTTCTGAATGATAACCCAAATATGCTAACCTGGCCCCTTGTGAACCTGCTGAAGTTTCCCTGTTGGTTTGGCCTTTGTTTCCAGAGGGGTTGCTAGAAAGACCATTTTGGATATTGACTTGGATTTCCAGTTAGCATGCTATTCCTTGAGCCCAATTCTGGTTTCAAGGTAACTTTCTAATCCTTTCAAAGCACTTATAATTTTTTTTTTTTTTTTTTTTTTTTTTGAGAAACAGGGTCATGCTCTGTTGCCCAGGCTACAGTGTAGTGGCATGATCATGGCTCACTGCAGCCTCAATTCCTGGGCACAAGCGGGAGCGTAGCTAATCTTTTAAAAATTTTTTTGTAGAGATAGGGTCTCACTATGTTGCTCAGGCTGGTCTCAAATTCCTGGCCTCAAGCAATTTTCCCACCTCAGCCTTGCACAGTGCTAGCATTACAGGTGTGAGCCACCATGCTTTGCCCAAAGCACTTATGTTACAACGTACTTGGAATGATCTGGAGAGAACTGGAATAGGAATGAGGAGAGAAGACCTTATCCTTCAGCTTATATTTCTGACTGTTGAGAAATACTTAAACTGAGATGGATACATTTGTGGGTGAATAATAAAATTAAAATATTGAAAATAGAATGAAGTCTGGTTTGAGCTTAAGGTGAGTGAGTGAATCATGTGCCTGATTAAATTAGCACTGCACAGAAGTGGAACCAGAAGGGGGGTAGAGTGTAACAGCCTTCTTCCCTCTGGGGTGACTTTTCCATCTGTACACTGCAGGCCTGCTACCAGATAATGAATAGTGAGAGATCCCAAGATGACAGGTGGCAGAAGAATACAGAAGAATCCTATTAGCCAACTTCTAAAATATATATTCTGGGAGCTGCTACTTGAGTATTTTTTTCCTTAAAGAGTACCTGTTAGCAGAAATTAAATATAGAAATAATCGTCTTTACCTCATGACTCTCTTGTAGGGTGAGGGGTATATTAAAGATTCTCATGACAAAGTGTAAAGAAGCAAGGATAAAGTTTTTACTGTGTGGTAGCCAGGTTATTTATCATATTTATAAGGGCCTTTGTGAATTCTCCTGTCTCCTATTTATAGCCCATGAACTTGAGGGTGGCACTGGAATAGATAACATATGCAGTTAAGCTTAAGCCAGTTAGCATATTGCATTTACCAACACACAGTGGTAAAGTGATGGTCCCATGCTCCTATGAGTATTTTTAATAGAGATGGGGTTTCACCATATTGGCCAGGCTGGTCTCAAACTTCTGACCTCAAGTGATCCACCCACCTTGGCCTCCCAAAGTGCTGGGATTACAGGCCTGAGCCACCACACCCAGCCAATCTGATGGTTTTATAAGCATCTGGCATTTCCCCTGCTTGCACTCATTCTCTGTCCCACCGCCCTGTGAAGAGGTGCCTTCTGCCATGATTGTAAGTTTCCTGAGGCCTCCCCAACCATATAGAACTGTAAGTCAATTAAACCTCTTTTCTTTATAAATTACCCAGTCTCAGGCATTTCTTTATAGTAGTGTGAGAATGGAGTAATAAAATGACCCAAAGTCACCCCACAAACTCTCAATTTCTGGTGTCTACATTATACATAGTTTAAGCAATTTATGACATAAATATTGTCATAGTAAGTGAAAAAGAAGCAGCACACTGACATTTATATGACATAGAATAATATGAAAAATCAGAATGTGGAACCCCATAAGGAATTGCTTTAAAAAGTAACTGAGAAACCCCAAGTATGAGGTTTTGGAATTTAACAATTTAATTGAGAGAAATGATTTGCTTAAATAATTTTGAACCAGTGACAGTAAAAAGATCAGTTGTTGCCAGGGGTTGAGGGTAGTAGGGGGAGGGATAAATAGGCAGAGCATAGGGAATTTTTAGGACAGTGAAAATAGTCTGTATGATACTATAGTGGTGGATACATCTCATTATACATTTGTCCAAACCCACAGAATGTACAACACCAAGAGTGAACCCTAATATAAACTATGGACTTTGGGTGATTATAACATGTCAGTGTAGGTTCATCAATCATAACAAGTGTACCTTCTGGTGGGGGATGTTGATAACAGGGGAGAATGTGTGTGTGGAGGAACAGACCGTCTATGGGAAATCCTTCTCATTTCCTCTCAATTTTGCTGTGAACTAAAACTGCTCTAAAAATTGTCTTTAAAAATAGGTAACTGGGAAATGAGGCTTTGGAATATAACAATTTTATTGAGAAAAATGATTTGCTAAATAACTTGGAACTCCTCTAAAAGTTTCAGTCATTATTCAAAATTTATTGTGCTTAAGTCATTTCAACTTTTAGTCAAATATTATGCTCATGTGGTATTTGATAGTCATGATATATGGATTTAAGATATAACCATTGGAGTCACAGTGATTTTAAAGAAATGAATATTTATTTGACAAATACTGTATTTCTGAAAATACTGTATAGACTAGTGGTTTTTAGTTATTATTTTGCTTGGTCCTATTACTGAAGGATTAATCCTCAGTGGATGCATATTTAAGAAACCAGGTGCTATACCTACAAATAAAGAAATGTTAATGTTGCGCTTTCCAAGAGAGACAACAGATAATCAAGGTGGATTTCAATGTGTAAATACTGGAAAACTTCAACAATCCAAAAACTACCCAAGATGTCATTTGAAGATGTCTTTTGAAGATGTCTTTTGAAGTAACTGAAATAAAAGGCCAGACTTCAGTCTACAAAGGCCTTTTTTTCCCAACCTGGTGATTAAATGAGGGAGTTCCACCCTCCTTTTTGAGCAGGACCTCAACATTGATGACATAATGAGTAGATCTGTTAAATAAACCAGAACATTGGCATCATAATGAATCAATTATGTCCACAATACTTGAATGCATGATTTCTGCTACTCTGTTAGCTCAGTTTAGATCTGCAAAGACAGTGCAGGAAATGAGTTGCTATGAGCTAACAACACACAGAAGTTTTGCTACATGCCCTGGAATCAAATGATCTCATTGGGAATCTCACCTCACTACTTTCTGTCTACATGGCCTTGTCATTTGTCAAGTTTTTCTCTGTGTCATGTGTTGCACTAAGCACACACACACACACACACATACATACATATACATATACACTCTTGAAACTATGAGATGGAAAATTTTAATCCCCATTTTATAGATGTAGAGACTGAGGCTCAGGTAAATAAAAGTTAAATAACTCACTCAGAATCACATGGCTTGGAGGAGGTGAAACTTGGATTTGAGCAAAAGTCTGTCTGATTCCATAGCCAATGATTCTAACCCACAAAAATAAATAACTCCTGTATTTAATAAGAAAAACAAACAACTTTGAATGTGCACTTTGACTCAAATAACAATCCATAGTGTGGGGAGTGCTTGCTAATTTTGCCTGTTTCTTAGATGGTTCAGGAGCATATTAAAAAGAACTTCATACAAAAACTGTAAGCCACATACTGGCTTTGGGATGTAATTGAGATAGATCCTGTAGTTGTGAAACTAGAGGCAGAACAGAGAAGCTTGTGAGGTGTAAAGGCAAAGCAATGAGTCAACAGGATTGCATGATGTGATTATGGCCACTCAGCAGACAACAGAACAAATCTCTGCTCACTGTGAAAAATTTCAAGTCAGAAAATACACCAAACTCTACTGTGACATTAGAATCCTCCTCAACCCAGAACTTCAGGCAAGCACTGACACTGATTGAGATTGGCAAATAATATGAAACGAGTCTGTGAACCCACGGAGGACATGAAGCTCCATTCATATGGGAAATCTCAACACTGGTACAAAGCTGCTGGGCTGGCTCTATTGGTTCTAGAATTTTAGAAGTGATGATGTCTAGCTGGGTCCTAAGCTGGTGTTGAAGACTGGGAGTCAGACTAGAATTTAGACAGGAAAAAATCCTGTGATTTCTGGCAGCAGGTTATACCTTTCGAGCTAGATACTCTAGTTTCATATTACTTTATGTTTATCTAAACATTGCTATCCTTGAAACTTAAGTGGAATCTGGTTTAAGGAATTTGTTTAATTATTCTATAATCGTTTTCTGGAAGAGAGCCAGGTATCCAGATTTATTCAGGGAGTTAAACTCCATAGGCCACATGATTGTCTCAGTGAGAGTTATTAAATTCTCTGAAAGAAAAGTAGACCAAGAATAACATTGGTCAAACCTTTGAGATACAGTTGTTTCTTCCCATATGGAGATGTTCTGTGAATCAAACAGCGCTTTTATTATGCTAGTCACCTCCTATTTACCAAACCAATAGGTTTTCAAATCTAATTTGAATCCTGTTTCATTTGACCCCGACAAATTCTTTCTCCTTCTTAAAATGTTCTTCTAACTTTAATTCCTTCTCTCCTAGTTTTCTGCCAAGTCTTTTTCAGATGCCTTCATAAGCTCCTCTTCTTCTGCCAGATGTTCAAATGCTTGTTTTCTTTCAGGCTTCTCCATGCCCTGACCACCTTTTGTTTTACGTATACAGATTATACATTATATGTAACAAATCTGGGTGATTCCATTGCTATGGTCTTAATCACCTAAGTATCCAAAGGTTATATATTATCGCAAGAAAGACACAAAACACTGAACATTTACATAATGGACACAATTTGACCCTGTTGTTACTATACAAGAGAGGCAGAATGGCTGTTCCATCTAAAATTGGTTTGGAAATGTAGACTGATGACACCACATGTGTACCAAGTGGGTATGAAGAGATTTATTACTCATATAATGAGACTTTCTGAAGGGAGCAGGGTGGATTCCCAAACATGTCCAAAAATGGCTCCACACAGCAGGAAAGAGTGACTGGCTTTGAAGTTTATTATGGTTAAGTGGTGGGACTGGAGTGAAGATTCCCTTGCATGGACTGAGGCTTACGTGGTATGATTTTTCCCCTAACACCAAAGTAGGGGGCATTCAGGCTTTCTTTTCAACTTGCCCAAATGTAGGAAAAGAGGGGGTGGTGGGGTTTTAAAGCTTTCAGCAGTCAAATATCAAAAATGGAGTCAGACTCTTTATAATAGATCCTTGTAATAATTAAGTCCTATTTAGTTTAGATTTGACTGCTACTTATACATAAACTCTCAAATCCACAACCTTAGTCCAATTGTGTCTTTTGAACTGTAGAATTGCCATGTTGATCTTTCTATTTAGATGTCTGACAGAGCCCTCAAACTCAACTGGTTCAAAACTGAGTTTTTATTCCAACTTAATGACCTCTCAATTTACCTAGTTTCCTAAATTAGAAACATGGGAGATATCCTAGATGTTTCTCCCTTCTCACCACTCCCCTGCTTTTTACTATCAGTTATAAGGGCCTATCTTTGATGACTTTGCTGATTTATACCCTCCACTTCTTCTATGTGCCTATTACACTACTTCAATTCAGTCCCTTCGGTTTCTTAAATGGATTATTGCAATAGCCAGATTCTAATGGCCATTGTGCTTCTAGTATCACCCTCCTTCATATTTAGCCCCCTTGCCCTGGACCCTAAAAGAAAATATGACCATGTGATATGGTTTGGCAGTATCCCTACCCAAATCTCATCTTGAATTGTAGCTCTCTTAATTCCCACGTGTCCTGGGAGGGATCTGGTCGGGGGTAATTGAATCATGGTGGTGGGTTTTTCCCCTGCTGTTCTCATGATAGTGAATAAGTCTCACGATATCTGATGGTTTTGAAAAGGGAGTTCCCCTGCACACACTCTCTTGCCTGCCACCACGTAAGATGTACCTTTTCTCCTCCTTCACCTTCTGCCATGATGTGAGGCCTCCCCAACCATGTGAAACTGTGAGTTTATTAAACCTCTTTTTCTTTGTAAATTACCCAGTCTGGGGTATGTCTTTATTAGCAGCATGAGAACACACTAATACATCATGTCACTTTTCTATTTAAAACTCTTGTTATTCTCAATCAACCACAAGTTAAAGAATAAATGTTTTAAAATAGCATACAAAAGCTTTTGTGTTTGGGCCTCTACCTATTTCTTTGGCCTCATCTACCTACTCCTCTGTCCCGATTCTCATTCTTTTACATTTACTCTGAGATAAAGCTATGCCAGAACACTTTCAGTTCCTCAAATGATCTAAAACCACTTATTGTCTATATTGCCTTTTCACATGTTGCTCATTTTGCCCAGAACACCCTTTATGCCCCTGTCTTCTAGGCAGCCCTATTTGTTTTTCTGCTCTTAATGCAAATAGTGACTCTTCTGTGAGATTTTTCTTGACTTTTCCAAGCCATCTTACAAGTGTGGCACCCTGTATATAATGACCATAGTCACCATTTATTCTATGACACTGTGCTAAGTTTCTGATATAACATTATTTTAGGCAATCTCTATGGTAACTTTAGGAACTAAATGTTGATACCCTGATTCAAAAATGAGGATATTAAGGTAAAGTGAGCTGCAATGACTTATCCAAGATCACATTGCCATCAAGTAGTGGATCTCAAATTTAAACCCAAACTATATCTCATCTAGACTGATAATCATCATCATAATGTTGCTTAAGTTTATATGTTTAATGATCTATCTCCCACTGTAGTAATTTTTGTACTTCCTAGGTCAAACACACATAGATGCTTAACATATACATGTTATATATTGACAAGACCAAAATCTGGGGAGGTGGGACTGAGCAAATGCCAAAGAACAATATTATGTCAGTACTATTTTCATATTAAAAGGTTAAATCAAACCATCGTATTTAAAATCTGGAAAAAAATTAGGAAAAGACTGAAAATTGATGATAATTTACCCATTCTTGTTCAAATATAAATGAGGGAAAATGGCTATTACTTCTTCAAAACCATCAAATGATTGAAAGGAAAACAATGTAACAGTCATATGTCATAGCATCCACCTCTCTCCCCTACATTTTGAATTGTACATAAAGAGAAATGACTTTGGCTTCTTCCACCTGTTCCCTGCATCAAAAATAAGTACTAGAAAAAGGACTGTGAATGCATTTTATACAAGAACTGTTACACAAAGAATAGACAGTAAGACTGAAATTGCAGCTCTCAAACTGAGGAGCTGAACAATAGCTAAAGATGGGAGAAATCCTAACATCTGGCAAGTCGGGGAAAGAAAGATGAGAAAATGAATCTCATTGTTTGTCTAACTTCCAAAGATGAAGTCATAAAAACCATACAACCTAATTACATCTCTATTTTCATTCCTGTAGTATGTTTTTGCCACTCAAATCTACACACCTGGTTTCCATTCTTCCCTATTGATCTTACTCATCCTTCATGATATAGTTCAAATGCAATCTCCTTTGTGAAACACCTCCTGGTCCTCAAGTCAGCAATGATAATCCACCATTTTTTGCTCCATATTTATACATATAAAGAACCATATTTATACATTTTTTCTTTTTATTTTAGGAGATAGGGGTCACACTATGTTGCCTAGTCTGGTCTTTAACTCCTCTGCTCAAGCTTTCCTCCCTCCTTGGCCTCCCAAAGTACTGGGATTACAGGCATGAGCCACCACACCTAGCCCTTATTTGTATTTTAATTTAGCACATTTTAGCTATTTTCAGGACCAAGTCTGAGCTTCTCGAGAGAAGAGAACAGTTCTTTCTTATCTTCTATGTCCACGACAACCATCTAGCACAGGGATGAGCTAACACTAGGCATTCAGTGAAGGCTTCTTGAAATAAATCTGATGATGTTAAGGAATTACTCACTTACAAATATCTTTTTTACCCAAATGACTTGTTCCCCTAAGGACAAGTTTGAAAGAATCAGAAGTCTCAAACAGCTTCCTTTGAGTCCTGTTTGTACTTGATTTTTTTAAACTGAAATTTTAGCCTCTGAAATTTTGTTAGCAAAAATGACTTTTTCATAGAGAAAGCACAGATGTTACATATAACTTTGGTTGAGTCATGCTTTAATGTCCCTTCAACTTTCCCAATACTCAATCTTGATTCTCTGTTGTTTTTCCTAGAAAGCGTCTGCAGCAGCTACTGCTGCTACAGCCACTATTCATGTTGCCCAGGCTATATTTGCTGCAACTGTCAGGGGTCTAGGCAAATAGGTCTCTGATGGAAGAGAGGGCTCTGGTAGATGAAGCAGCCAGGAAGTGGACCAAAAATCTTGTGTGGGAAATGGAAAAGGAGGGGTTTGGGCAGAGAAAAAGAATGACAACCTGATGAGAGAGAAAGAGAGAGACAGAGAAAGAGAGAGAAAAAACACAATTTGTTCTCTCCATCTTAAGTCTGTAAATTTTTATTTATTTATTAGCCTGTCCATTTTAAACCCAAACTTGGAGGTTTTCCTAAGGCCATTTTGAAAAATTGAAGAAAACTAGAATTATTAATATTATGTGGCATATAAGCACAGATAGAACGGCTTAATTAGCACCAGTTTTCAAAGTTATGTGCTACATTGTCACATACATTAGAATGTTTTTGGCTGCAAGTAACAGAAAACTGAACTCAAAATGACTTAAGCCATAGGGCACTTATTATTTTACATGATAAACTATCTGGAGGGAAGTTGGGTCCATGATTTATTATTTCAATTGTTCAATGGACCCAGATTCTTAAAGTTCTGTATGGTAGCTCCCATCAAGATTATAAAAATGGTTGCAGTATCTCCATCATCACTTTTTGGTACACCAGAGTTCAGAGACAGAAAAGATGTTTATATGTTTTTTCTTTTCCTTTTTAAGAGATAAGAAACGTTTGTCAAATGTGTCTCTGCCCCACCTGACCACAAGATTTCCTATCTCACTGACCAGTCACTGGCCAGAATGAGATGATGGCAAAATCACTATGTTTGGCTTTATCAACTCAATAGTCATCCACTGAGGCTAGGGATGGAGCCAACCTTCTCTGAAGCACTGAAGCACCATGTGGAGGAGCCAGGTAGCCATGTACTCTTTGAAAGGACGAAGGGAACAAGTCTCCTACAGAGACAACCCAAACTGGATATTACATTTCCTTTCTTGTGTAAAAAGAAATTACCAGTGTATTCGAAGAGCTCATACAAACTTCATTGCCATTTAGGATAGCTCTTAACATGGGTGCCCTGATTGCTCATTGCCAGAGAGAAGATGAGAATGCTCCAGGATGATTGTGGGGGGAGAAGTGGATTATTGAGAGGGTAACTAATTGGTCCTGGGAGGAGTAGGAGAAAGGAGTTGATAAAGAAATAAATGATTATCAGAAAAAAACGTAATGTGAAGCAGGGATAAAGTGATGCATGAGGTAGGTAGGCTCTTCATCATAATCACATAATAGAACAAGGGCTACTTCTGAACTCTAATGGAAGTGTTGAGCATACTTTCCAGTGCTAACTAGATAACCTTTTAATTAAAAAACTTTTTTTTTATTTTAACAACTCAGAAAAAAAAAAAAAGAAATACCCTATTCTGCACAGTAGCTTCCTATAAGGCTAGATATAAGAAAGAATTTCCAAACAGTGAAAATTGATTATTTTAGAATCTCCATTGGATGTTTTTCCAAGTAGCAAACCTTGTTGTTCAGCCTAGATTGGGTTCTACATGAAGAATGGAAGGTAGGCCATCTGAATTTGAAGGTATTATCCAGGCATAGATTTCCAGATTGATTGATTGTAATTAAGACTAGTCTTTTGCACCATACTTAAAATCCCACTATTCTATACTGACTCCTTTAACTTTCCCAAGGAGAGTTACAATAGAAGTGGTTTCCTCTGCTTATCCTTATCCCTTTTTCCTCATCTCTACATACAAAAACCCAGTGCTATTTTGAGAAAAAAATATGTTGGAACATCATTTCAGAAGCTCTTTCTCAGAATTTTCCCAGGTGGAATGGCATTGTTTTTAACAAACATTACTCACCACTATATCCAAGGGAAAGAAAGAGGAGAGGCAAATATCAGTCATAATATTTATTAGTTTCTGTAGAACTAAGGGCTAGCCTTATCATGCTGTTTCATCCAATACTTCTTGCTTCAGGCAGGGAGGGGAAAGAGAATAAACAATTCTCTAACAAAACTGTTTTAATGACTATCTCTTGTCATTTCTCTCCCACCAAAGATGCTATGTTGTAGACACTGTGAGGGGATGATTTTACTGTTTATGTGACAGTTAAGAGAGAACTCAGAGCATCTTTACACTTAGAATACAGTGCAGAGTTTCTTGTAAACAGCAGGATGCTATTTTGCTTTATGAGAATATACAGTTATTTTTTAAAGTAATGAAATAACTTACACATTTCTAACCTTCATTGGCAAATTTTAAATGTTATCATTTATTAAAATACAAAATAATTATAGGATTAAAAATAGTTTATGTAATCCCTGTATCTGTGTACCCTCAACTTCTTCAAACTTTGGAGGTTACCTTGAATTTAATACTTAAATAAAATTACTTGAGTTCATATCCCATATTGTGGGACACAGTGTTTCCCAATATTTCTAAGAATTCTATGAGATCGACACATCTCTACATGTCATCAATTGATCTATTAAACACTGATTAATAGAAATATTTTAAATTACATGTGTGATTTCATCATATGAAAACACACATGTAATTTAAAATATTTTGATAACCACATTAAGTAAAATTAAATAAGTGAAATTAATTTTAATATTTTATCTTTTAAAACCCAATATGTCCAACATATTATCATTTCAACATATGGCACCAACCACAATTCAAGTGCTCAATATCCACATGTTGTTAGTTGTCTGTTGGTCAGTGAAGCTCTATATCCTCACATGTCATTTCCAATGAGAGACCTCTTCCCTCTCTGCCAACATGGAGACATTGAACTGTCTCCATATTCCATGTTATTTATTTATTAGCCTGTCCATTTTAAACCCAAACTTAGAGGTTCTTCTAAGGCCATTTTGAAAAATTGAAGAAAACTAGAATTATTAATATTATGTGGCATATAAGCACAGATAGAACGGCTTAATTAGCACCAGTTTTCCCAATATGGAAGATTGAACTGTCTCCTCATTTCCCAAAGCAACCGTGAACTATGGCTTTTGTTTGTATCACACTTTATGGTTTTGGGAGAATACAAGATGGTTATATTACACATTTTGTCCAACCACTAAGACTTGACTACTGGCAATCTCAGGTCTTAATGTCCTTCTGATATTTTTGTTATGGAGAAATTTTTTCTGTGCAATTTTTCCTAAGCCATAACCTCCCACCAGGCTTCTAGGTATAGTCTTAATGGTAAAGGATCATGGGCATGAGGTGAATATGTTGCAGGACTTTTAAAAACAGACAACCATTCTGCCCATCTCAATGTCACATCTCAGAGGAAGCCTTTTCTGACTCCAACAAATAAATATAAATCATTATGAAAACTTCACTGAACTTTTCTTAAGACTATCAACGTATTTTGCCTTGTAATCGCTACATATTTATTTGCTTAGACCCTGCCTTGCTCCCCAGGGAATTTGAGGCCTGCCTTGTTTTTAAGGAATGACTTTTCTATTACAGATTCATGCATCCATCCTATTTATGGTAGCTCCTGACTGTCTCTGACTTGTGCCAACACAGGAACTCTGATCACTCACATCCAGCTTCTATTTCTTGCTTTGGATGGTCATGCCACTCTTCACTGTTGGTTTCTTTAGCCAAACAACTGTCACCACCTGGTCCAGATTAACCTATCTTGGTGCCTGCATGTGTAAACAATCTGCCTATCTCATGTCTGCACATTCTCCATACCTCTGCCATTCCATCCATCTTTCAGGTCACTTCGGAGGAGCCAAATTAGCTGAGTTTGAGCCAAGATTTGGTAATACTTAGCATCTTATTTGTCTAAACTATAGCTGATATAGGCTTGAGAATAAACTCTGACTTATAAGACAAAAATCTCAAATCAACTGGAGATGAGACACTAGCTAATGAAAACCAAATTCTAAACTAAAGAAAATATTTTAGACGGTTGCAAAGCTTGTCTGTTCACAGCTCTGGATATTTAACTCTTCCCAGCGCCATATGCTATCCCACATGCTTGTCCCACTGAGCATGATGAGCCATTATAACTGTTGCTTTGGTGACAATTTTAATTGCAACACATTGAAGTATTTTAACAATAATCTGTATCTGTAATCATGAAAAAATAAAGGAACAGATAAAAATGCAGGCATGGTAGGAGGCTTTAAAGTGTTTTTATGGGAAGGGTCTTTACTGTTCTTAAGGAGTTTGAAAATTCCCATACCTCTTGACTTGCAAATACTATTATATGTCGAAGATAATGCAAATATGTTAAACATTTTGATAATCATTAAACATAAAATACAAAATTTTAAAGAGAATTCATCTCTTAATAACAAGAATGAGGCTTTTTTTCATTTAAATGTGTGTTTAAAGATGATTATTACTTATTGCTAGAATGACGGAAGAGCATCAATTGTCTTTCAGTTTTACATGTCATGTATGTGGTACCATACAGAGGTAGATAAGAAGCAAAAGAGTTTAATTCCAGCAATGTCACTCATTTTTTGAATGTCTTCTGGATTCTACACCACAAAGATTACGTGTACTTTATCATCAAAAGCTACTTTTATTGATCTATCAGTGAGCAACTTGATTAAGTTTTTTTTCAGTTGTGTCAAAAGCACAGAGTTAGAAACTGACTTGGCAAGGGATTTGTTAGCTTCTCATTAGAATCATTCACTTTGACAACAATGAAATCAAGATTTTGAATTATCCTTTGCTTGGCAATAGGAAAGTTTCCACACCCAGTGCCATCAGTGCCCAAAAATCAGGTTCAGGATGATTGAGAAATAGGCTTTTCTTTTTGTAAAATGGAAAAAGTATGATTTAAAACGAAAAGTCAGAAAAGAACAGCAGAATTATGGCAGGCACATTCTCCGTTAGATCAATTTTAGGAAAGAATACATAGGAGAATTGAGGATCTGGAAATTGATTTATTTAAAGTTACCCATGCCCACATTCCCTTTGGATATTTTTTGTGTACCTGAAGGGATCCATAAAGTCCCTAAGTCTATAAAGCCCTCTGAAGTGCAACACACAAAAATCACTCTAACCTTGGAGTTCCTTTGGCGTTACTGAATGATACTCAACTGGCTAACTTGGAAATTTTCTTGTATTTTTGATTTAGAGTTCTATGTATGTCATAATTGATTATTTAATTTTACCCTCAAGTATATATTAGCTCCTGTTTTCTTAAATAGATTATAAACTATTTGAAGATTAAGACTAGATATTATTTATTGCCTCATTCATAGCAGTACCATTCACAAAACTAAGATTTGTTTGATTGGTTATTGGTGCCTGTTAACCCTAGTTTTGGCTTTGTTAAGCAAATTTCTCCCTCCCTTATACCCTCCTTTCCTTCAAAGCACACTTTTGTAAGCTTGTTTATACCTAAAGGCAATTTCTACAAAATGAGCGGTTCAGGTCTCCATGATTGTAATTTGACTATCTATTTAGATCCTGTCTAACCCCAGTCTACAGGCTGATATGGCAGTCAAAGACAAACTCAGGCCGCCTGAAGTGAATATGGCACTTTGTTTGGAGTATTTGTACTATTTATTATGACTTATAGATGGTCCACTGCTGCATTTTGGGGGTAATTTATTAAACATGTACAAATTTTAAATTGTTATATACTATTGAAAAAGTAAAGCTTTTGTCCATATGTGGTGATGTAGTGATTTGAAATAACCTTCCCTTCTTATCTTACAGACCAGAGATCAGCAAACTTCTTCCATAAAGGACCAGATAGTAAATGTTTTTGGCTTTGGGGACCGTACAATATTGTCAGAACTAATCAACTCTCCCTTTGTAGCATGAAAGCAGCTGTAGATAAGGTGTAAACAAATAGACACTGCTGGGTTCCAATAAAACTTTATTTGCAAAAATAAGCAATAGCTGGATTAGGTTGTAGTTTGACAACCTGTGTTGTAGACTATTTGACTGATATTAATAGGACAAGCCCAGGTTTACTTTGGTTACTATTTTTTATTTCTTTTATGTTCTTTTGCTTGCAACCTTTCCATAATTTTCTGTTTCAGGTTCACCTCTTGCAAACAGCATATAGCTAGATTTTTTTTTCTCAATTACTCTGAGAGTCTCTGTCTTTTTATTAGCTAATTAGTATGTTTGTGTTAATGAGATTGTTTATATATAGGGCTTACTACCACAATCTTACTTTTTATTTCTATTTATCCTACTGTAGTAGAGGAAAAATTACTTCTTTTTCTGTGCATGCTAAGTTCATTGGTGGGGCCCCTTGAACAAAGGATAGATTAACAAGAGAAAAGTAAATTTTTCTTGTTTATTTGTTTATTTGCAGAAGTTCATTATCATGTATATTTTATATATACATAGGAGATACCCAGGGAATAAGTAATTATCAAAGAAGTAGCTTAGAACTCTGGTTTATTTAGCATCTTTAACAAAGAATAGTAAATTTTTAGAGCAATGACAAGACAAAGAAAAAGGAGTTTAATCTCTAAGAGTGACAGATTGTGGGAAGGCAAATATATTAGGTAAAGCCTAGTTAATAAGTTTGCCACGTAGATTCCTCTGGTGCCTTCCTCAGACTGATAAGCATCTAAAGTTGTCTTTGGTGATCAACCTTTGTCCTTCCTGGTAGAGAGAAAAGACACCTTTGCCTTTGTAAATTTTTGTCCTGATTTTAGACAAATGAAAGGAGAACAGAGGGCTTTTCTTGTATCTGCTTCTTCTCAATTGCCTTTAGCTCAAAAGTATCCTTCTGCCAAAGTAACATGTTTTGTGATGGATATTCTGGTTGCCTACACTACTTGGAAAAAAAGTCTTTTTTAAAATTGTCTGACCTGTTTTTGGATAAAATATGATCGAGGGAATTCATACTTTTCTTTGTCTTCTGTCATTTTCAAACTCTATCTCTTATTCTTTTTGGGGTTACTCTTGAAATTTTACTACACATATTTAATGTAAACCTACATTTAAACACCAATATGAATGATAATGGGAACTTTAGAAGTTTAATTTCAACAATCCCTCTTCCTACTTTAATTGCTATTACTGTCTAATATTGTAGTTCTGTGTTTTTCTTCAGCTCCTCAAATTATACATGACTATGGTTATTTTATAAAATAATAATTATTTAAATTTGGTTCATATTCACCTTTTCCCCTCTTATGATTACTCTGCATTTCAAACTTCCCTTATAAAATTATTTTTCTTCTCTCTGAGGTATGTCATTTAGAAGTGCATTTGGTGTAGGTGTGTTTTAGTAATCTTTTTAAATTTTTGTTTCTGTCAGTATATTTCAAAGGAGTACTATTGGCATTTTGAGTGAAATAAGCCATTGTCATTCAAGACTGTCTTCATATTGCAAGATATTTAACATCCCTTGCTATCACCAACTAAATGCTGAAAGCAAAATCTATGGATATTTTAACAACCACAAATGCTTCTACACAAATCCCCCATAGAGGTGTCAGGAAGTACCCCATTGTTAAGAATTTCTATATGTATACAAATGTGTTTATTTTCACCCCTTTCCTTAGAGTTGTGTAGTATAGACAATTCTAGCTTGACAGTTTTGACTTTATCGAAATTAAAAACTTACGGTCTGTAAAAATCCTGTTGGGGGGATGAAAAGATGAGCTACAGACCAAGAGAAAATATTTTCAAACCACATATCCAACAAAGGACTCATATCTATAATTCATAAAGAACTCTCAAAACTCAACACTTAAAAACCAAATGATCCAATTAGAAAACAGGCAAAGACATCAAGGCATTTCACTGAAGAGGATATACAGATGGCAAATAATCACATGAAAACGTGTTCAAAATCACTAGCCATTAGGGAAATGTAAATTAAGACCACAGTGAGATATTACTACACAACTATTATAACAGCTAAATTTGAAAATAGTGACAACACCAAATGCTGGAAAGGATGATAGGAAAATATGGGTATGCAAAATGGTACAGCCACCCTAGAAAACAGTTTGGCAATTTCTTAAGAAAAAAACTACACATATATTTATCATATATTTATCATGTGACCCAGCAATCACACTCCTTGACATTTATCCTAGAGAAATGAAAACCTATATCCTCACAAAGAGATATAATTTGTTTGTGGCAACTTATTTATAATAGCCAAAAATGAGAAACTGTCAAATTGTCCCATAATTATTAAACTGCTAAATAAACTATGGTTCATCTATACCATTGAATGCTACTCAGCAATAAAAGAGAATGAACAATTGGTACACACAGCAACTTGGATGGATCTCAAGGGCATTATGCTGAGTGAAGAAAGCCAAACTCAAAAGGTCACATACTGTACGATTCCATTTTTATGACGTTCTCAAAATGACAATGTTATAGAGAAGGAGAACTGATCATTTGTTTCTAGGGATTAGGAAAGGGGCAGGGTGAGGGGATGCATATGATTATAAAAGGCAGTTCTTTGTGGTGATGGAATAGTTGTGTATCTTGATTGCCATCGTGGTTATAGATTCTATATCTTTGATTAAATGACATAGAACTATGTATTTTCTTTCTCCCTGAAGTACACATTTTATACCAATATCAATTTCCAGATTTTGACATTGCATTATAGCTATGTAAGGTGTAAATATTGGATGAAATTGGGTGAAGGGACCCAATATGGGACCTCTCTGTACTACCTTTGCTATTTCTTGTGAATCTATAATTATTTAAAAAGAAAAGTTTAAAAAATTGTATTTTATTTTTCACTTCTAGAAATTCTCATTAGCTGTTTTCATATCTGCTTTCATCTTGTTCTTTTATTTCTATAAACATCAATATTTTTTACTTTGTATCTGATAAATCTAATATCCCAAGCTTCATTGTGTCTGGTTCTACTGCCTGTCAGTTTTTCTGATTCTCACTTACGATACTTTGTTTCTGGTATATTTTATGATTTTTAACTCTGAAATGTTCATTTTCATTTAAAACTTTATATTTGCTAATTCTTAAAAGTCTGGATTGAAGTTGGGTTCTTCTAGAACAAATTTCTGTTTGCTTCTGCAGTCTGTTAGGAATGGTGCCAAACCTGTACTATGGTCAATTTAGTTTCCCACTTGAGGTTTTTGGACATTATAAGTAGTATGAATTCTTAGGAAGTATTTTATATTCTTATCAGCTAGAAGTAGTGTAATGATAGCCAGGTTTTATTGTAAAGGTGTTTAATTTTCATTTCACCCTTATTTCATGGGTGTGGTGGGTGTAGTCCTTTGGAGCCCTATGTATATGTGGGAAATGAATTAGAGAAAACCCCATTTGAAACTGCCCTGGTCCTATCCTCTACATCATATGCAGTACTGAAAAGAAGAAGCTCAAAATCTCCAAAGTTTGGCAAAAACTCAAGATTGAAAATTGCCTTTAGCACTCCCTCCACTCCCATCTCCTCTGGGTTCGTGGTTTAGCTTTTTTTTTTTTCCTCCATTGATTTTCTACTTTTATTTGAGCTCAACAACTATGGTGCCCTTTCTATTTTATCAAGAATTTTAGTGTTTCAGTAGAGAGGGTAGTTCATGCTATATAATTTGATATACAACCTGAAATGGAAGTCTGCTAAATTATCTTTTCTTGCATATGTCTTTAAATACCCTGCTTTGTAATCTCTAGCCTTCCAAAAAACACTGCGCTGTAATCCCTCCACCCCCTCCCCCAAAACCCCAGGAGTCACAAAACAGTGCTTTTGTTCCGTTCAGTGTATTAACTATTCCTTGTTCAAATTGTGTACTCCTAAAAGCTTAAACTGGATGGTTCCATTTGAAAAATAAAATTACTATCCATGGATAAAAAAATACAATTTTTTAAACTTTTCTTTTTAAATAATTATAGATTCACAAGAAATAGCAAAGGTAGTACAGAGAGGTCCCATATTGGGTCCCTTCACCCAATTTCATCCAATATTTACACCTTACATAGCTATAATGCAATGTCAAAATCTGGAAATTGATATTGGTATAAAATGTGTACTGCAGGGAGAAATCACATTGTGTAAGATATCACAATGACAATTATAAAAATATTTTTCAAAAGAGGTTGATATGAGTATAAACAGATACTAACGGCAGGCAAATCTGAATTTAAAAAATCTTTGCTAGCTTTCAAACAGGCTCATTGAGCATATTTATACAGTTGACAGAATGTTTGGCTTCACTATTTCTGGGGAGGTAAATGAGGTCCAAAGTGCCATCATTTATATCTCTCTGGGAAAATTCTAACTGTGATTTTTCCAGGAGACTAATGTGAAATGAGATTTCTTACCAGGAGAATCTAGCAAATTTGTTTGATTCTCTGAATTATTATCTGGGATGAGCCTCTCTCTGGCGTGCAGTGAGTAGTGTGGTTGGACTTAATTGGAGGTAAAATGAATTCTCATTAAGCCCTTTAAGAGGGAAACAGCTTAAGTAGCTCAAGTTACTGGTTTTTGTAGATCTTTCTTTTCTTAAAAGAGTTAGTGGGAGTTTGATTAATGTCTTGATTAAAATGGCCTTCCCTTCTTATGAGGAAAAAAAGGAGTCTATTCATATTTCCAAACAAAGATTGGACTACCTCTCCTTTTGCTTTCTTCCTTTTGCTTCAGGTACATGGCTAATGTTTGCTATCTGCTAGGAATTTGTTTGATTAATGCTAAACATTCTCTTTTTTTTCTGAGGTTCAGAAAGTCCTGGAACGTTTGTTAAGATTTAACTAATTGGGAGATACATATTGACATTACATAGGTCTTTCAGTTACATCACCTCTAATCACAATTCTGCTCTTGCTCAGAATGCCTCTTTTTCCTGATTAAGGTCTCTAATAGCACATATCAGATGGCACTGTCTGATACTTGTGCATGCCCTCTCCCTGTGATGAAATGAGTACTTGTTTAATAATGGACAATCATGAAAAATAGTAGGGTTTTACAAATAGTAGTACATAAAGCAGAAAAGGAAGGCGTGTGCAAACATTGAAAGAATAAGTAAACGGTGTTGGATATGTTATTTAAAATTCCACACAACTTTAATTGGAATGGAACACTAAACTGAGAGATACTGAAAAAGAACACAGAAAGCTTCATAGAGCAATTATGTAATGAGACCGTAATTGGCAACCCAGAAATAAATCAAAAACAATGATTTAAATACATAAACCATGAATTAAAGTTGGATAATGTTATAATAATAATAAAATAACTAACATGTATATTATTATTTATAGTTTCCAAAGAATTTACCACATATATTATTCAAATGCTCAAGTTATTGTGTTCATGAGATAATTATTTAGAAACAAACAAAAATGAAAGAAGTAAAGAAGAGTTGAAAAATCTAGTAAGTTAAATGATGTTAGAAAAACATCATGAAGAGAAAGTGTGTTCTCTTTCTAAATCACAGCTCTAATCAAGTTATTTCAGGGCAAAAAAATTCCTCTGAAGTCCTCTATTGCCAACAGGGTCAAGTTGTAAGTCTTTGGTGAAGCAGAAGAAAGTATATAATCTGTTTTCAGCTTAACATTTTAGTCTCATCTCTAAACATCCCTTTCAGCTGAAGAATCTAACATCCGGCCACACATTTCTCTATTAATTGACCCCAGAACAGGTCATACTTTTTCCTTTTTCTTTGTTACTCTTTTTTTATTATACAAGAATATAGTCTTGCTGTTAACAAGTAACAATGTATAGAAGAAACATACAATAAACAAAAAGCATGTCTTCATTCCTCTCCAATATCCCCACTCAACCTAATTATCTAGGAGTAACCATTTGTGGCTAACAATGGTTTGTTGGATATTTTAAAAACATTTTCTATGCCTATAAAATATATGTAATAAGAAATACAATATTAACCCTAACCCTGTATAATAAATAATATATTTAACATATATATCCTACAAATTATATATATATATATATATCCTACAAATAAAACAAAGCCTTTTTGCTACTACCTTAAACTGATCTCATCACAATGTCATATCCATAAGAAATCCAAATTTAACTAGCTAATGCTTTAAAATTTAATATCTGCTTTTACTGAAGCATCTTGAACAGAGAATGAGGAGTGGGGAATAATATCCCCATATTCTGTATACATACAGGAATTTCCAAAAATTCCTCTTTAAACAATTCTCTCCTTCAAAGTCACCATGATGTCTTTTTTCCTCTCTCAAAAAGCTCCAGCCTACCTATTTCTTCTTCCCTCGGGTAGTTCCATACTCTGCCTATATGATAATCAAATTAGAGTTTCTAAGCTACCCTTAATTGGCATTTTCACCTATTACCTCTAAACAACACTACAAAGATTCAGAATCAGAGAGACACAAACAAATAAAAATCCTCCTTAGGAAGGAGACAGGATTGTGGGGTGAGGTGGCGGGTAATGACTTTTGTATTTACATTTTAATATATATTAAAGTCTAAGTCTATGTGTATGCATATTATAGAATTATTTTATATTCTATAACTTTTATTCTATATCCTGTATCTTGATGTTTGATGTTTTGCTTGGCAGCCTTTCCAAGTTAGTGTAGATAGATACACTTCAGTTTCTGAAAGCATTATATATTTGATATATTACCATGTGTGGAGGCCCCATAATTATTTAACTTTTCCTTACTGGTAGATATTCGGGTTTTTTCTTTTTTTACAATTATAAACAATACTACTTCATTGCACATATATTTTGGCTCTCCTTTTTTTTTTTTTTTTTTTTAGTATAGTGTCTAGTTTGTCCTTCTACTACTTCTGTATGTCAAATGCTCCATAAAACTTATGTTGAAAAATATTTCTACTGTCTGAATTTTCATTAGAGCTCCAAAGCTGAGGACAATAAGTGTTAGCTATCTATTCCTACATTCTAATGTCAGGGCCAAGATACTTCCAGGCATCCTCGCAGAGCTTAGTAAGAGACTCCTACTCCCGTTACCAAAATCAATCCGTAAAGAAGGAAGTTCACTAAATAAAGATCTTTTGTGAAGAAGAGAATATCTTATACATATATTAGTAAATTGTTGACCTAATGGAATTATTCTGGAATTTTTTCTCTCTTGTGTTCTGGCCTGTTTTCAGCTACCAATATCATATCTTTCACTCTTCACCTGAATGTAATGTCTGACGTTGCAGATGCACAGAGCAAGGTGAAAATGTTGAAGAACTAACATCTCAGGAATGTTTCTCAACCAATAACTCTCTGCCATCTGTGTCTAAATACATTAGCTCCCTTGTATCTCAAGTGGAAGAACTGGCAGCTCCTGAGCTACCCCAGGCCCAGCTGTCCACTGATATTAATTTATTCATAATACACCATTTATTGACTTCCTCTCTTTCCCTTTCTCACTTCCCCTCTTCCACAACAATGTTTCCTGGGATCACCTTTATTTAAAAATGTTTTGTTTGTTGTTGGCAGTACATAGTAGGCATATATATTTATGAGGTACATGAGATATTTTGATATAGGCTTGCTATGTGTAACAATCACAACAGAGTAAATGGGATATCCATCATCTCAAGCATTTATCCTTTGTGTTGCAAATAATCCAATTATACTCTTTTAGCTATTTAAAATTTACAATTAAATTAAACTAAAACACACAATTAAAAATTTTTTACCATAGTCACCGTGTTGTGCTAGCAAATACTAGTTCATATTCATTCTTTCTAACTATTTTATTGTACCCATTAACTATTCCCACTCACCCCACCCCCACCCCCACCGCCACCCCCACTGCTTTTCCCAGCCTATGATAAGCATCCTTCTATTCTCTATCTCATACTGCATTTTCTTTATTCATTTGTCTGCTGACGGACAAAGGATGCTTCCAAATGTTGGCTATTGCGAATAGTGATACAATAAACATAGGAGTGCAGATACCCCTTCAATATCCTGACTTCTTTTCTTTGAGGCACATACCCAGCAATGGGATTGCTAGATTGTAGGATAACTCTACTTTTAATTTTTTCAGGAACCTCCAAACTGCTCTCTATAGTGGTTGTACTAATTTACATCCCCGCCAATAGTATACAAGTGTTCCCTTTTCTCCACATCCTCACCAGCATTTGTTATTGCCTGTCTTTTGGATAAAAGTCATTGTTATTGGGGTGAGATGTTATCTCATTGTAGTTTTGATTTGTGTTTCTTTGATGATCAATGATATTGAGCACCTTTTCATATTCCTGTTTGTTATTTGTATGTCTTCTTTTGAAAAATGTCTATTCAGATATTTTGCCCATTTTTAACCAGAATTTTTTCCCTACACAGTTGTTTGAGCTCTGTGTATATTCTAATTATTAATCCCTTGTCAGATAGGTAGTCTGCAAATATTTTCTCCCATTCTATGAGTTGCCACTTCACTTTATTGTTTTGTTGTTGTTGTAGTTCTTGCTTCTGTGCAGAAGCTTTTTAATTTGATGTGATATCATTTGTTCATTTTTGCTTTGGCTGCCTCTGCTTGTGGGGTACTACACAAGAAATTTTTGCCCAGATGAATGTCCTAGAGAGTTTCTCTGATATTTTCTTGTAGTAGTTTCATAGTTTGAGGTCTTACATTTAAGCCTTTAATTCATTTTGATTTGGTTTTTCAGTATGGTGACAGATAGGAGGCTAGTTTCATTCTTCTACATAGGTATATTCAGTTTTCCCAGAACCATTTATTGAAAAGACTATCTTTTCCCCATTGTATTTTCTTAGCACCTTTGTAAAAAAATGAGTTCACTGTAGCTGTATGGATTTGTTTCTGGGTTTCTTATTCTGTTCCATTGGTCTATGTGTCTGTTTTTATGCAAGTGCCATGCTGTTTTGGTTGCTATAGCTCTGTAGTATAATTTGAAGTCAGGTAATGTGATTCTTCTAGTTTTGCTCTTTTTTCTTAGGATAGCTTTAGCTATTCTGGGTCTTTTATGGTGCCATTTAAATTTCAGAATTATTTTTTCCATTTCTGTGAAGAAAGACATGTGGGTAATTTGATAGGGATTGCGTTGAATCTGCAAAATGCCTTGGGTATTATAGACATTTTAACAATATTGATTCTTCCAACCCATGAACATGGAATAGCTTTCCTTTTTTATATTTTTGGTGTTCTCTTCAATTTCATTCCTCAGTGATTTAAAGTTTTCATTGTAGAGATCTTTCACTTATTTGGTAAATTCCTAAGTATTTTATTGTATTTGTCTCTATGCTAAATGGGATTATTTTCTTGACTTATTTTTCAGATTGTTTGCTGTTGGTATACAGAAATGCTATTGATTATTGTGTGTTGATTTCGTGTCCTGCAACTTTACTTAATTTGTTTACCAGTTCTAATTGTTTTTTAATGGAGCCTTTAGGTTTTTCCAAATATAAGACTATATCATCTGCAAACAAGGATAATTTGACTTCTTCCTTTCCAACTGAGATGCCCTTTATTTCTTCCTCTTGTCTGATTGCTCTAGATAAGTCTTTCAGTACCATGTTTAATCACAATGGTGAACATGGGCATCCATGTCGTGTTTCAGATCTTAGAGGAAAGGCTTTCAGTTTTTCCCTATTCAGTCTGATACTAGCTGTGGGTCTGTCATATATGGCTTTTGTTATGTTGAGGTAAGTTCTTTCTATACCCAGGTTTTTGAGGGTTTTTATCTTGAAGGGATGTTGAATTTACAAAATGCTTTTACAACATCAATTGAAATCATCATATGGTTTTTATTATTCATTCTGTTGATGTGGTATTTTATATTGATTGATTTGAATATGTTGAACAATCCTTGCATCACTAAGATAAACTCCCTTGGTCATGATGAGTGATCTTTTTATTTTTTAAAGTTAACTTTTAAGTTCAGGGGTACATGTGTAGGTTTGTTATATAGGTAAACTTGTGTCATGAGGGTTTGTTGCACAGATTGTTTAATCACCCAGGTGTTAAGCCTAATACCCAGTAGTTATTTTTCATAATCTCCTCTCTCCTCCCACCCTCCAACCTCTGAGTGAATCCGGTGTGTTATTCTACTCTATGTGTCCATGTGTTCTCACCATTTAGCTCCCACTTATAAGTGAGAACAAGTAGAATTTTATTTTCTGTTCCTGCATTAGTTTGCTAAGGATAATCGCCTCCAGCTCCATTCATGTTCTTGCAAAGGACATGATCTCATTCTTTTATATGACTGCATAGAATTGCATGGTGTATATGTATCATATTTTCTTTATCTAGTCTTCAGGACCTGAATTCAGCACTGGATCAAGTGGACCTGATAGACATCTACAGAACTCTCCACCCTAAAACAACAGAATATACATTCTCCTCATTGCTATATAGCACATACTCTAAAATTGATCACATAATCAGAAGTAAAAACTCCTCAGCAAGCACCAAAAATCTGAAACCGTAATGAACAATCTCTTGGACCACAGAACAATCAAATTAGAAATCAAGACTGAGAAATTCACTTAAAACAGTACAATTACAAGGAAATTGAGTAACCTGCTCCTGTATGACTTTTGGATTAAATAATGAAATTAAGGCAAAAATCAAGGAGTTCTTTGAAACTAATGAGAACAAAGATACAAAATACCAGAGTCTCTGGAACACTGCTAAGGCAGTGATAAGAGGGAAATTTATAGCCTCAAATGTTCACATCAAAAAGTCAGAAAGATCTCAAATTAACAACCTAACATCACAACTAAAAGAACTAGAGAACCAAGAGCAAAGAAATCCCAAAACCAGCAGAAGACAAGAAATAACCAAAACCAGAGCTGAAATGAAGGAGATTGCAACATGAAAAAACATTCCAAAGATCAACAAATCCAGGAGGTGGTTTTTTGAAAAAATTAATAAACTAAATAGACCACTAGCTAGACTAATAAAGAAGGAAAGAGAAAAGATTAAAATAAACACAATCAGAAACAACAAGAGGGATATTACTACTAACCCCACAGAAATACAAACAGCCATCAGAGAATATTATGCACACTTCTATGCACATAAACTAGAAAATCTGGAAGAAATGGATGAATTTTTGGATGAATAGAGCCTCCCATGACTGAACCAGGAAGAAATTGAGTCCCTAAACAGACCAGTAATGAACTCTGAAATTGAGTCAGTTATAAATAGCCTACCAACCAAAACAAAAAGCCTGAGTCCAGATGGATTGATAGCTGAATTCGACCAGATGTTCACAGAGGAGCTGGTACCATTCCTGCTGAAACTGTTTCAAAAAATTGAGGAGGAGGGACTCCTTCCTAACTCATCCTGTGAGGCCAGAACTATCCTGATACCAAAACCTGGCAGAGACACAACAAAAAAAGAAAACTTCAGATCAATATCCTTGATAAACATCAGTGCAAAAATCCTCAACAAAATACTTACAAACTGAATCCAGCAGCACATCAAAGAGTTAATCGACCATAACCAAGTAGGCTTTATCCCTGGGATGATGCAAGGTTGGTTCAACATAGTCACATCAATAAATGTGATTCAACACATAAACAGAATTAAATACAAAAACCACATGATTGTCTCAGTACATGCAGAAAAGGCTTTTGATAAAATTCAACAACCCATCATGTTAAAAACTCTTAATAAACTAGGTATAGAAGAAATATACATCAAAATAGTAAGAATCACCTATGGCAAACCCACAGCCAATATTATACTGAATGGACAAAAGCTAGAAGTATTCCCCTTGAAAACTGGTACAAGACAAGGAACCTCTCTTAGTACTCCTATTCAACATAGTATTGGAAGTCATAGCCAGGGCAATTAGGCAAGAGAAAGAAATAAAGGGCACCCAAATTGGAAGAGAGGAAGTCAAACTAGACCTGTTTGCAGATGATGATTCTATTTTATTTTTATTTTTATTTTTTTTGAGACTGAGTTTCACTCCTGTCTCCCAGGCTGGAGTGCAGTGATATGATCTGCGTTCACTGCAACCTCCGCCTCCCTGGCTCAAGCGATTCTCCTGCCTCAGTTTCCCGAGTAGCTGGGATTACAAGTGTGCACCACCATGCCCTAATTTTTGTATTTTTAGTTGAGACAGAGTTTCACCACGTTGGCCAGGCTGGTCTCAAACTCCTAATCTCAGGTGATCTGCCTGTCTCAGACTCCCAAAGTGCTGAGATTAGAGGCTTGAGCCACCACACCCAGCCAATAGTTCTGTATCTAGAAAACTCCATAGTCTCAGGTTCAAAGCTCCTTAAGCTGATAAACAACTTTAGCGAAGTCTCAAAATACAAAATCAATGTGTAAAAGATCTTTTAAATATGTTTTTAAGGCCGGGCGCAGTGGCTCAAGCCTGTAATCCCAGCACTTTGGGAGGCCGAGACGGGCGGATCACGAGGTCAGGAGATCGAGACCATCCTGGCTAACACGGTGAAACCCTGTCTCTACTAAAAAATACAAAAAACTAGCCGGGCGAGGTGGCGGACGCCTGTAGTCCCAGCTACTCAGGAGGCTGAGGCAGGAGAATGGTGTAAACACGGGAGGCAGAGCTTGCAGTGAGCTGAGATCCGGCCACTGCACTCCAGCCTGGGCCACAGAGCGAGACTCCGTCTCAAAAAAAAATATATATATATATATATGTTTTTAAATTTGGTTTGCTAATATTTTTAGAGGATTTTTGCATCAACATTTATCAGTGATATTTGCCTATAGTTTTGTTTTGTTTTTTCCTGATGTTCCTTTATCTGGTTTTGGTATCAGGGTAATACTGGCATCATAGAATGAGTTTGGAAGTATTTCCTCCTCCTCAATTTTTTGGAATAGTTTGAGTAGGACTGGCATTAGTTCTTTAAATGTTTGGTAGAATTTTGCAGTGAGGCCAACAGGTTCTGAACTTTTCTTCACTGGGAGACTTTTTATTATGGCTTTGATCTTGTTACTTGTTCTTGGTATGTTTAGGTTTTGGGTTTCTTCATGGTTAAATCTTGGTAAGTTGTATGTGTCTAAGAATTTATCCACTTCTAAATTTTCCAATTTATTGGCATATATATATCAAGTCTTTTTTTTTCTTTTTTAATGTAGGTGCTTATAGCTATGGACTACCCACTTAGTACTGCTTTCACTATATCCCATAGGTTTTTGTATGTTGCATTTCCATTATTTTTTTCCAAGAAATTTTCAACTTTCTTCT
This sequence comes from Piliocolobus tephrosceles, assembly GCF_002776525.5. Taxonomy (NCBI): domain Eukaryota; kingdom Metazoa; phylum Chordata; class Mammalia; order Primates; family Cercopithecidae; genus Piliocolobus; species Piliocolobus tephrosceles. The sequence continues at coordinate 2,414,837 of NC_045456.1, forward strand.
TAATTTCTTCATTAATCTACTGGTTGTTCAGGAGCATATTGTTTAATTTCCATGTGTTTGTATAGTTTCCAAAATTCCTCTTGTTATTGATTTCTAATTTTATTCCATTGTGGTCAGAGTTGATGCTTCACATTATTTCAAATTTTGAGGATGTTTTAAGCTTTGTTTTGTTACCTAACACATGATTTATCCTTGAGAATAATCCATGTGCTGAGGAAAAGGAAATGTATTCTGTAGCCATTGGATTAAATGCTCTGTAAATATCTATTAGGTCTATTTGGTCTGTATGCAAATTAAGTCCAATATATCTCTGTTTATTTTTTGTCCAGAAGAGCTGTCCAGTGTTGAAAGTAGAGTGATGTCTCCAGATATTATTGTATGAGGTCCATTTCTTTTTTTAGCTCTAATAATATTTGCTTTATATATCTGGGTGCTCCAGTGTTGGGTGAACATATATTTACAATTGTTACATCCTTTTGTTGAATTGACCTGTTTACCATTATGTAGTGACTTTCTTTGTCTCATTTTATAGGTTTTTTGTTGAAATCAGTTTTTTTTTCTGACAGACTTCAAGACAAAAGCTATAAGTATAACGACTCCTGCTTAGTTTGTTTGTTTGTTTGTTTGTTTTCCACTGGCATGGCATATCTTTTTCCATCCCTTTATTTTCAGTCTACATGTGTCTTTATAGGTGAAATGTGTTTCTTAAGGCAACAGATCATTGGTTTTTGTTTTGTTTTTTCTTATGGTACATTCAGCCTTTGTATGTCTTTTTGTTGCAGAGTTTAGTTCATTTACATTCAATGTTATTATTGATAAGTAAGAACTTACTCCTGTCATTTTGCTATTTGTTCCCTGGTTGTTTTGTAGTCTTCTCTTCCTTCTTTCTTTTCTTCTTTTCTTCCTTTTAGTGAAGGTGATTTCCTCTGGTGGTATCATTTAATTTCTTGCTTTTTATTTTTTTTTGTGTATCTGTTGTATGTTTTTGGATTTGAGATTACCATGAGGCTTGCAAATGCTATCTTATTACCCATTATTCTAGGCTGATAACAACACTGCTTGCATAAACAAACAAAAAATAAGCACAAAGAAAACTAATAAGAACTCTACATCTTAACTTTGTCTCTCTGCTTTTTATCTTTTTGTTGTTTCTATTTATAACTGTTGTACTGTCTTGAAACATTGTTGTAGTTATTATTTTTTATTGGTTCATCATTTAGTCTCTGTGAGTAGTTTATGCACCACAGTTACAGGGTTATAATATTCTGTTTTTCTGTTTACTTACTGTTACCAGTGAGTTTTGTATCTTCAGATGACTTCTTATTGCTTATTAACAGACTTTTCTTTCTGACCGAGGTATTCCTTTTTGCATTTCTTGTAGGACAGGTCTGGTGTTGATAAAATTCCTCAACGTTTGTTTGCCTGAGAAAGTGTTTATTTCTCTTTAATTTTTGAAGGAGATTTTTATAGAATGTAGCATTCTAGGATAAAAGCTTTTTCCTTCAGCAAGGTTTCCACTGAGAAGTCTGCTGGCAGAGATATTGGAGCTCCATTGTATGTTATTTGTTTCTTTTCCTGTTTTTAGGATTCTTTCTTTATCCTTGACTTTTGGGCGTTTGATTATTAAATGCCTTGTAGTAGTCTTCTTTGGGCCAAATCTACTTGGTGTCTTATAACCTTCTTGTACTTGAATGTTGATATTTTTCTCTAGGTTTGAGAAAGTATCTGATATTATCCCTTTGAATACACTTTTTATCTCTCTCTCTTTCTCGACTTCTTCTCTAAGGCCAATAACTTTTGCACATGACCTTTTGAGGTTATTTTTTAGATCTTGTAGGGGTGCTTTCTTCTTTTTACTTTCATCTTCTCTTAATGTCTATTTTCAAATAACTGTCTTCAAGCTCACTAATTATTTCTTCTGTTTGATCAATTCCTCTGTTAAGAGACTCTGATTCATTCTTTCAGTATGCCAATTGCATTTTTCATCTCTAGAATTTCTGCTTGATTCTTTTGTAATTATTTCAATCTCTTGGTTAAATTTATCTAATAGGATTCTGAATTCCTTCTCTGTGTTATCTTGAATTTCTTTGAGTTTCCTCAACACAACTATTTTGAATACTCTGCCTGAAAGGTCATGTATCTCTGTTTCTACAGGATTGGTCCCTGGTACCTTATTTAGTTTGTTTGGTGAAGACATGTTCTCATGGATGGTCTTGATGCTTGTGGATGTCTGTCTGTGTCTGGGCATTGAAGAGTTAGGTATTTATTATAGTCTTCACAGTTTGGGCTTGTTTGTGCCCATCCTTTTTGGGAAGGCTTTTCAGGTATTCAAAGGCACTTGGGCCCCCATCCCAGTAAGGTTGTGGTTTTTGAAGATTTGAAGAAGTACCACCTTAGTGGTCTTAGATAAGATCTGGAAAATTTATCTAGATTATCAGGTAGTGATTCTTGTTATCTTCCCTTACTTTCTCCCAAAAAAATTATGTCTGTCTCTCTCTCTCTGCGCTGAGCCACCTGAACCTGGAGATGGAGTGACACAAACATGCCTGTGGCCACCACTAGTGGGACTGTGCTGGGTCAGACCAGTAGCCACCACAGCCCTGGGTCTCACCCAAGGCCCACTGTGACCACTAACTGACTATGACCCTAGGGCTCTACGACTCACAGGTGGCAAAGCCAGCCAGCTTATGTCCTTCCCTTCAGGGTAGCAAGTTCCTTCAGGCACTGGGCAGGTCGAAAGATGCCATTCTTGAGCCAGGGACTGAAGTCAAATACTTTAGAAACTTAACTGGTGTTCTATGGTACTGCAGCTGAATGGGCACTCAAACCATGAAACACAGTTCTTCCCACTCTTCCCCCTCCTTTCCACAGGCAGAGGAGTCTCACTCTCTGGCCATCAACACCACAGGCCCATGGGGAGTACTGTCATGTTACCACCAAAGTTCACTTAAGGCACAAGGGCTCATCAGTTAGCTTGTGGTAAATGCTGCTAGGCCTATGACTCACTGTTCAGGGTAGTGGGCTCCCCTCTGTCCCAGGGCAGGTCCAGAAATTCTGTCCAAGACCTAGGCCTAGAATGAGGGGCCCAAAGAGCCCCTTTGTGCTCTACCCCACTGTGGCTGAGCTGGTACCTAAGGTGCCAGACCCAGTTCTCTTTACTCTTTCCTGTGCTTTTTTCAAGCAAAAGGAATGTCTCACCTTAGCCACCACAGCTCGGAGTGTGCTGGGTCTCATCTGAAGCCAGCACGTCTCAGAGTCTCACCCAAGGCCCATAGCATACTACCTGTGTATCACTGCTGGTTACTCAGGGTCCAAGGACTGTTTAGACAGCAGGTAATGTATCCTGCCAAGACTGGAGCCTTCCCTTTAAGGCAGTGGGCTCACTCCTGGCCCACGATATGTCTAGAAATGTTGTTTTGGAGCTAAGACCTGGAAAGGAGGCCTCACATCTGTGACTGATGCCGTATTTGATATGGTTTTGCTATGTCCTCACCCAAATCTCATCTTGAATTCCCACATATTGTGGGAGGGACTCAATGGAAGGTAATTGAATCATGGGGGTGGGTCTTTCCCATGCTGTTCTCTTGATAGTGAATACATCTCATGACATCTGATGGTTTTAAAAATGGTGGTTTCCCTGCACAAGCTCACTCTCTCTTTGCCTGCTGCCATCCATGTAAGACAGGACTTGTGCCTCCTTGCCTTCTGCCATGATTGTGAGACCTCCCTAGACATGTGGAACTGTAAGTCCATCAAACCTCTTTCTTTCATAAGTTGCCCAGTCTCAGTTATGTCTTTATCAGCAGTGTGAAAATGGACTAATACACTATTCTACTGTGGGTGAGCTGGTATCCAAGATCCAAGACAAATTCTTCTTTACTCTTCTCTCTCCTGTCCTCAAGCAGAATGAAGGAGTCTTTTTTGACCCATGAGCTGTGCAGCCTGGGCTTGGGGCAGGAGTGCACAAGCACTCCCTTATCTGCTTTGTGTGTGTGTGTTTGTGTGTGTGTGTGTGTCTGTGTGTGATATAAAAACTTTATTTACAACTGAACCAGAGCACTGCCATTAAGCAGTGTTACAGATCTTTCTTAGGTATTTCAGCATGTGACTCCACATAATCGTTTTAGAAAACCCTACCAAAGCTAAACACATAAGACCCAGAAATTCTACTCTTTTCCATGCCCAAGAAAAATGAGCACATGTGTCCACAGAAAGAGAAATATAAGAATATTTATAAGAGCATTATTCATAATAGCCAAATCCTGGAAATAAGCCAAATGCTAGTAAACAAAAGAATGAGTAAGTAAATGGTAGTGTATTCATACAATGGAAATCTATATAACAACAAAGAGAAATATAAGAATATTTATAAGAGCATTATTCATAATAGCCAAATCCTGGAAATAAGCCAAATGCTAGTAAACAAAAGAATGAGTAAGTAAATGGTAGTGTATTCATACAATGGAAATCTGTATAACAACAAAAAGAAGAAGCTGCTGGTACACATAACAACATGGATGCACTCTACATATTGTACGATGAGTAAAAGAAGCCATATACGAAAGAATGCATATGTATGATTTCAATTATATCAAATTCAAGAAGTGGTGCACTAGCTGATGAAGATAAGAGACAGAGTATTCATTGTCTGAGGGTGAGTGGATATAGGAGTATAGAATGGGAAGGGAGAGGAAGGAACTTGGAAGGGTAGTGGAAATATTGTATATCTTGACCTAGCTGGTGGTCATCGGAAGGGGAGAGGGAAGGTTGGGGGAAATGTGTATGTATACAGTAAAAATTACCAAGCTGCACACTTATGATTAGCACATTTTGCATAGTTTACTTTATTTCTATTATAACTCAAAGAAAATCAACTCCAATATAAACTGTTATAAAAATACAGAAGCAATTTTCCTTAAGCCATTTATATTCAAATGGCTAAAGCCAGATGTGTTTCAATGTTCAACACATGTGCTTGTCTAAAATGATCAACCTTCGACAGACATGATTGGTTGTCATAACAAAAATGATTGGTAATTATACAGTCATTCTTTTGTTCAAATAGCTCAAAGTCTTTATAAACTTATCTCACATGTGAGCATTATAAAAAAGGTAAGTCTAATTCACACAATCACTTATCTTGTATCCCAAAATAGTTAGTTTTATAAAAAAATTTAAACCTTAAATCTAAATACAGACCTCTATTTTTTATTTATCTTATTATTTTATGCAACAAAAGTGCCATGAGGATGATCATAGGCTTTAAAGAAATCTTGAAAGGTAATATAGCCTGGTAATTAATAGACTCCCCTATTTCCTAGAAGTATAACCTTGAGCAATGGCCTTGGTTTGAAAATAATAGTTCCAGTGATTAAATATGTTATATGTCTATAAGGCTTGGAGTAGTATAGTGCCTGACACATAGTATGTGCTAATATATGTAATACTTTCATCATTTAAAAGAAATCGGATGGCAAGCATAGAAGAAATTCAACTAGCTTGATGTTTCCTTTCCAATACAGAAGAGTCTCAACTTTTGTGACTTACCTTTGTAAATAAGAATGCATTTTTCCAAAACAGCTATATTCTCTCTTGTCTAAATTCCTTTAAAAACAGAGACTCCAGAGTTCTGTTGCATAGTAGGGTGATTATAGTCAACTATAATGTATTGTATACCTCAAAATAGCTAGAAGAGAGGATTTTGAATGTTCTTATCACAAAAAAATGACAAGTGTTTGAGGTGATGGATATGCTAACTACCCTGATTTGATTATTACATGATCTACATACATATTGAAACATCACACTGTTCCCCATAAATATGTATACTTATTATGCATCAATTAAAAATGAAACAAATCTTATAAAAACAATTACTCTATGGGTATAATAATCTTAGGACATACATGTATGTCCTAAGGCTGAGAAATAAGCAGAACTCCCCTAGCTGATCTGCAAATCTGTGGTGGGAGAAGAAATGCTTATTGTGGTATATCACTGAATTTTGGGGTGGTTTGTTAAATAACATTATACGTCAACAACTGACTAATTCACTTGGTAGCTTATAGTCTAGGATAGAAGGTGTCAAACTAGGCCTGTTAGCCAACTCTGGGCCATGGCCAATTTTTGTATAGTTCATAAGCTAATAAAACCATTTTAAAAACAACCATTTTTAAAGGGTTGTTCAAACAAACAAACAAACAGAGAGGAATATACACCAGAGACCTTATAGGACCTGCAAACCTAAAATTTTTATTGTATGGTTCTTTATAGAAAAAAAAGCGTTGCTGATTCCAGTCTAGAGGAAACAGTAAGGAAGAGAAAAGAGAAATTCTCATTATAGCCATGGCAAAGGAAGGGACATTTTTATGGACTACATCTCTGCCTGGATGGCTGTCTCTAACCGGATTTTGATGATATATTGCTGAGTAAGTAGAAGACCACTGCATTTTGGAGTGGTCATATGTATATGTGTATGTGTATGTGATGTGGTTTGCCTCAGTTTCCCCCCACACACAAATTTCATCTCAAATTGTAATCCCCATGGGTCAAGTGAAGGACCTGGTGCAAGGTGATTGGATCATGGGGGCAGTTTCCCCTATGCTGTTCTCGTCATAGTGAGTGAGTTCTCATGAGATCTTATGGTTTTAAAGTGTGGCACTTTTCCCGTTGCATGCGCTCTCTCTCTCTCTCCCCCCTCTCTCTCTCCTGCCGCATTGTGAAGGAGGTGCTTGCTTTTACTTCACCTTCCACCATGATTGTAAGTTTCCTGAGGCCTCCTGAGCCATGTGGTACTGTGAGTCAATTAAACCTCTTTTCTTTATAAATTACCCAGTCTCGGGTAGTTCTTTATAGTGGTGTGAAAATGAACTAATACAGTATGTATGTGGAGGGATAGGTGATTATAGTTGTTTCTGTAGCCCATTGACATAAACAACTGCTGGCTATGAGCAGTATTCCTAGGAAGAAGCATTGTTCACATGGATAATTGGGGGAGAGACCAGCAAAAACCTCATAAACTGGAAATGATTTCTGCAGGTCCAATAGCAATTCATGGCCTCTCTCTTTCACTACATTTAGTTAAGAACAATTCCCAAGCCATTCCTAGTTTTTACCCTCCTCCAGAATTATTTATACATTTGTTGTTCCTTGATCCACACTGGCAGTGCTGGCTCTCATTGGACAGTAGGCTACTGGAAAATAAAATGAAAAATGTCCTACAGCAGACTGAGCATGTGCTAGTACATGCAGCTACTGCCATTTGTTTGTCTGCTTTGACAGATGTTATTGAATGAGCAGGTAAAGAGAGTGAGAAGTGAAGCAGACACATTTAATAGACAGCATCACATTAGCAGAACCATAAACAGCTGGCAATGAAGAGTAGCCACTGTTTGTATCCAGATGTCCATATTAGGAGACAAAATAGTTCTATATATACTACCACTCTAATGGTGAAGAAAGATCCTGGAGGGACACGGGTCATTATGTGCAGTACTTACATGATATAGACCATCAGTGTTTTTGCAAAAAAAACCCTTAAACTTTAACCTACCTTTGGAAACTAACTCTAACCTACCCTTGGTAGTTTCTCTTACCAAAATGTTATGTACGGGGGTGCATGTGAGTGTTGTAATACTCACAGGTTGTTTCTTTATCAAAACATAACAGATTGATTATGTTTATGGTATATTATTTTGCCTAAATGTAACATGAAAAGGGGTCTGAAAATCAAATTCATAATTGGGAAAGAGATTCACTGTAGGAAAATATATATATAAATTTATATTTTAATATATATATAAATTTATATATATATATTATTATTGGAATACATTCCTATATATATATTCCTATAATAATATATATATGGTTTATCTTTGAAGTATATATATGTATGTTATGCCCAAGAAATCAATGTCCCTTTTAGAAAATCTAGAAAGCAGAGTTTGCTTGGGTCATAAATATAGTTGTGTGCATCTCTCTGCCTAGAAGGTCTCCCATTATTGTTATTTTATACCTCATTCTAGCCTTTGCTGACACTGATTTGTCACTACAGCATTGAGCTTTAAGTTTGTTCTGAAAAAAAAAAAAATCTGGAGCTGTATACTTGTTATTTGGACATTGTATTTTTATTTGTAAGAACAGAAGGAAAATGCAAAATAGTTATTGACCTGAAAACAGCATATATTTTTAAAAACAGGGACTGTGTGGATATAATAATCTTAGGGAAGAAGAGTGTGTTTTTTAGGTGAGTCAGATAGCATTTATGAAACGCTTTGATTTGGTTCTATGCTTGTCTCTGAAGCTCTTGTTACCTCAGTTAAGTCAGCTTACCTGGATTTTTCTGTAAGATCTATCTCAGGCCTTTGTGAGGTGGTATGAGAAATACCAAGAACGATCCTTTCACCCAAAAATATCCCATCGACTAGATGCTTGAAGTGCAGGTAGTATTAGGGGAAAATGAGAGAGCCTTTTCACAGTCATGGAAATATTCTAAAGATAAACCTAAGTTTCACAATTTTGACTGGAATCCGTTTCAAGGGTCATGGGAAGTGGACATAAAAACTTGCCTTTAAACTTTCCCCTTGTAAATAAGACATTATTTGTGATATGGCTTCAGTTCTCTAAAGAGAAATCATGTTAGGGCAGGAGGAATATTCTCAACAGTGGAACACCTTTGACATCAGGATGGAGAGTTTACTGTTCTGGGAAGATAGAGTGCAGCCTTCCTCAAATGCAAGGAAGTAGGCTTGGTAAACTTCAAATGGCTATTCTGCTTCTTAAGGCATAATGTCTGGGCTCCTAAAGGATTCTATTAAATCACAGTTTTCAATGAATATTTAATCACATTTTATAATAAAACATTTTATTTAACATGTACTTGATTGACTTTCAGCCTTTTTATGTTTTAATCTAGCTTTCTATTCCATCTCCAGGCAATTTCATCCCATTCCATCCTATCATATTTCATTCCTTTTCATTCTATTCCATCCCATTTCATTCCCTCCCTCTCCACAACTACCAGTTGAATACCTACTCTGTACATAGCATTTTTGGGTGCTCTGAGTTAGAAGGTGAAGTGGGCATTGTAAACCTTCAATGAGCATAGCATCCAATTGGAGAGACCAATCATATGAAACAAATAGTAAATAACATAAAGACACATAAAACTACATGATCATTTATAAATACACAGTCAGTATCCAAAAGAAAGGAAATGTAGACTTAAGTGATTAGATGTGACTTTAGGCAAAAGATGAGCTTAAATTCAGACCTGATAGATGAGGAAGTTTTGTAAAAACAGAGAGGAAGAGGGAAGGATTTCAGGATAAGGGAAGCAAATGAGTAAAGAAATGTACAGTTGAAGGGGGAATCAATTGTCTCTCTCATATACTTGTCACAATCCATAAAATGGGAACCTCTACTCTGCTGAGAGTATTGAAGAGAATGTGTTCATTCTTTTTTATTCTTCTTACACAATGTTCTCCGTGTGAACATAAATTACTTACCTGAGTAGTGAACTGTTAGACTGTGACAACCCTGGGTCCATGCTTCTCTACAGGACTGCGCTGATGGGTTAGAAATCACTGGGTCTGTGAGCCATTTTTTAAATTGGCCCATCTATGCTCGACAAAGTGTGAGGCAGGCCAAGTTTCCCTGCCTAGCTGAGCACCTTCTTTGCAGATCCAGTTCCCCTTGCGTGGGTCCGAAGATCTAGATTAGGGGTAAAGAAGTAGAAAGTCCATTCTGGCTTTAGATTTCAGCCATACTTGCCAAGGCCTCTTTAGTTAGAAATGAAGCTGGTGTTTTGATCCCTATTCTATTCCTATATACTTTTACCAATTGTTCCAAAATTCAGAGGGACAGACTATAAATAATCATCACTTGAGGACCACAGCATAAGGGATTCATGAACATAGAATATTTGAGGTGGGTGGAAGTGAAAGAGATAATGAGCAGAGAAGACTAGTCAGTCAGAGAGCCTGTGGCAAAAAAAAAAAAAAAAAAAAAGATGATGAGCTTGGATAGGAAGGAAGGAAAGACAGACTGTAGAAGGCCTTGGTTGCTAAAATATGGATGGGAATGGTCACAGCTTAGCTGCTACAAGAGTGGTAAAAAATTAACTTCAACACAATGAGCTATTGTAAAGATGCTTTCAAAGAATGGGAGAGGCTAACTCTACTTGAAACGTGTGTGAGGAGATGAAGCCTGAGGAGGGTGGAATAATCTTGAAAGGTTTTACAGAGACGGAACATTCCAAAAGCCAAAGATAGTCCTGTGTGTCAGCAGCATCTCTCCCCACTGCCCACCACCATCTCCAGCCCAGCAGCTGCTTGGGAGACAGCAAAAGATGAGCCTGAAAAAGCAGGCAGAAGAGAGTGTTAAAGAGGTTGTGTTAGTCACTGGAGGCAGGAAGAAGCCTATGGAGTTTACTTCATTGTACAAACTCGTACACTGTGGCACAGAAAATTTAGGAGCCATGAGAATGTGTCCCCCCAGGGCCAGGAACAGACACACCCACCATGTGAAACCTGAAATGACCTTAGTTGGAAAGAGTTCTTTGAAGAGGAAGAGAGGCTGCTTTGCTCTGGATTCTACATGCATTATGGATTTCTCCACTCAAAGCTTTCCTTGGAGGTGCCTGCTTGTTATTCTTTTAGTGGGCACCTGCTACTACTGGTGCCAGGAGAAGCTTTAGAAAGAGTACAGTGTCTGCAGAGAGGCTGCAGTTAAGATATGTTTTTGACTACAAACAAAGAATGGAAGCAGAGATGGGGGAAAGGGAGAATTTGCTGCCTAGCTTTACAACTCAGTCACGATTGGTTTCTCTTTTCCTTTCTATTATTTTCCTAGCTGCCTGTATCTCATAGCTTAATTAATGGGAAACATTGCTGAGAGTCCTTGAATATTAACGAAAGTCCCTTCCTCTGGAAGACAGGATGTGGAAGTGATTTTAAAAATCTTTAAACTTGTTGGTTATCTTAAAATATCCTTAAGGGGAGAATGGAGGATAAAACAAGAAACCTGAACTCTGCTCATATATCACTTTTCCAGTACCACCTTATTTAGCAGGGCACTCTCCAGCTTATTCATCTCACTTCCCACTCCAGTCCTTGGCCCTTTCCAATGGACTCTATGACTTATTATGTTATTTACTGTTTCTCTCTCACCTGAATATAAATTACTTGAGAGCAGGAATTTTTGTGTTTTATTCACAATTGTAATCTCTGCCTAGAACACTGTCTGGTACATAGAAAACATCAATTAATATTTGTTATATTTGTTTCATTTTGTATGAGTGTAGAAAGTACAGGAGACACAGCCCCCTCCCCACCCCTATACCCTCAGTGTCTACCCTTCAGAGAACACTAGCCTGACCTACAACTGCCAGCACTTGTATGTCTTTACCTAAGGAATTTCTTTGGCCATCACAGCCTGTTCTTCTCTGCAACACATGACAGGCCAGAAGGCAAAGAATTAACACTCTCCAGGTGGAGCCATCAGCTACTGGCTGACGGGAGTTGGTGAAATAAAACCTCAACTTCCCTCCATCCTCTCATTTGGTATTAACTCTGAGGTGTATAACTCTGAGGTGCATGTTCTGCATGAACTTCCTTAGTGCAATTAAGCTCTAGTTGCCTACGGGGACACTTTCTTGAAACACATATCTTGTATTAGTTTTCTTCCCTACCCTGTCTCATTTCCCCACTCCCCTGTTAGTGTTTCCTGGGATCACTTCTCAAATAAACCATTTGAGCTCTTCTTATTTCAAGGGCTAATCCTAAGGGAACCCAAACTAGGATATAAAGTGTTCAAAAACGTTTAAACTAATTCATGATTATGTTTTTATATACCTTTTATGCCTATTGGAGTAGGCAGGAAACTGATAGGTCGTAGCTGAATTTTGCCTGAAAATGGTGTGTGTGTGTGTGTGTGTGTGTGTGTGTGGCAATATTTGAATACATTCACATAGGTGGCATGTACTTGACATTCACACATTTTCCCAGAGTTTCCACCATTCTCTATTGTATTACCTCTACTGACTTCACAAACTTTACTACCTGCTTGGATTTTGTAGACTAGAGGTCTACAAACTTTTTCTATAAAAAATAGCAAATAGTAAATATTTTAGGTTCTGTGGGCCATGTGATCTCTGTCACACCTACTCAATTCTGTCATTGTAGTGTGAAAACACTCATACAATACCTACATGAATGAATATGGTTGTGTTCCAATAAAACTTTTTTATGGACACTAAAATTAAAATTTCATCTAATTTTCCTGTGTCACAAAATATTATTCTTTTGATTTTTTTAACCTTTTAAAAATGTAACAGTAATTTTTATTTCCAGAGCTGTACAAAAACAAGCAAAAGGTGGTACTAGCCAGTGAGCTATAGTTTGCCTACCCCTGCTATAGGCATTCACATTGAAACTATTGGCTCTGAGGAGTATGTTCTGAGAGGTAGCACACTGAATTAAAAAGCACAACTAAAAAGGCTTTGATGTTATATCCATACAGTGGAATATTATTCAGCAATAAGAAGACATGTATTTACACATACTACAACATGAATAAACCTTGGAAACATTATGCTAAGTGAAAAAAGTTACAAAAGACCACATATTGTGTAGTTCTGTTTGTATGAAATGACCGGAATAGGCAGATCCATTGAGACTGAAAGTAGATTGGTGGTTGCCTAGGGCTGGGGGTGTGTGGGATGGAGAAACAAGAAAGTGGTGATTGAGTAGGGTTTCCTCTTGGGATAATGAAAATGTTCTGAAGATTATGGTGATGGATAAACTCTGTAGACATGTTAAGATCCATTGAATTGCGCACTTTTATTTATTTATTTATTTATTTATTTATTTATTTATTTATTTATTTATTTTTAGGAGCAAAACTGCAAGTTTATTTTGGTAACCTAAGGTGTGGGGGAGAAGTCTGTCGGCCTCCGGCGAAGGAGGCTGGCAGAGTCCCCACGTGGGGCTCTCGGACGGAGTTCCCACAGTCCCGACATCCCGACAGGAGTGGGGTTGTGAGAAGGCCGCGTGGCTCAATGGCCGAGAGCGTAACTGCGCACTTTAAATGAGCGAAGTTTATGGCATGTAAATTATATCTCAATAACACTGTTTCTAAACAAGGCTTTGATGTCTGGCAAATTTGGAGTTGAGTTCTTACTATTTAATATGCTTGCCATGTATGAGCCAAATAAGTTGTACAGGTAAATCTAAGGAGGAAGGGGAGGAAGAAGGATGAATCCCTTGTGTCTAGTTCCTCATTCAAGTGAGAGCATAGAAGTGAGAGTGAGGAGTATTTTAGTCTAGGGAGCAGAGCAAGTAAAGTACAGCAATGAATAATAATAACTTTTCCTTATGGAGCACTTGCTATATGCACCACCAGGTCCTGTACTAGGTATTTTGGTTCCATTATCTTTTATTTTTCAATTCTTCATGGTAGTTATTATTATCTCTATTTTGCAAAAGAGAAGGCCAAGACTTAGAAGGACTAAATGATTCACCCAAGATCACCCAGCCTAGTAAGTCCAGACATAGACTCCAAATCCAGGTCTGTCTTCATCCAGAGATTATACAACTTCCAATAATAATAATATATTTATCATAGAAAACACTTGAATAAGGCTTGTTGTGTGCCAGACATAATTCTAAACTCTTTGCATATATTAGCTCATTTAAATAACACTGAGGGAATGCTGGCTGAAAAAAATTAAAGTGTATTAAGGACTGATTGAAAAAGGGAGATTTGAAAAAGGGATTTCTTAGTTATGTAAGTTTCCTAAAATTGAAAAATCAGATATCATCTTTATCTGTGTGTGAATTAGAATTTTCCTTGGCAGGATATTATTAGAGTTATTTACCTTAGCTGGCATGGCTAGGAAGAATTAAAATATTAGGCTGCTTGTAAATTGCTGAAGTTAGCCAACAAACCATTTCACAGTATTTTTGAATTTTATCTTGTAGCCAAAGAGCAATACTAACGTTTATGGCAAAGGCCATACTAATGTTTAGGTTTCAGATAGTAAATAAGCTTGGCTCAAACATCTGTTAAACATTAAAGATAATTTTGGTCAGCAATGCACATTCTGAAAAATATGCTTTGATTTCTTAAAAGTGGCCCTAAAAGTGAGGTAGGCAGTCGAGATCCCCCTTTACCATATTTCTAGTACTGAGTCTTAGAATAAACTCAACGAAGGAGATTTGAGTCCCTCTAGTTCTTAAAAGTCTGTGGGAGAGGGACCAGGTAAAAGCTAGCTTTGCTCTAATGAACAGGATCTTTGCAGTTCTATGCACTATAAAATGTCTGAGTCATTGTCATAAACTGAGAATCATAGTAAGTTTTTTAGCCTTTCAGTTAGGCTCATGCTTTGAGTGTTAAAGCCCTAACCTTTGGCTCTCCATAAACTGGAAGAGATAGGGGTTTATCCACGGATATCACCCTGGTAGCCATAAGCCACACCCATCCTCCAGTGAAAGAATGCCAAAGTCTAAGTGAAACTTCAAACTTGGAACCAGAGCTCTGGAATTTCATGCCGCTTCTCTCTTCCTGTCTGGTCTACTCATTCAATGTATAGTCCCTCTCCTCCTTTTAAGTACTTGATATCAAAGAGAACTGTTGGTATGGTTAAAGAGAATTGAAATGTTATGCTGTATATAAGTATATAAATTACTCAAGTCAGCCAAGAAACCAGTTTGCAATATTTTGAACTTTATCTTAAAGCCAAAGGGCAATAATTGAAGTTTTATGAATATAGGACTGACATAACATGTTTTAGAAATATGAATCTTTGTTCTGTGTGAGTAATAACTTGGAAGGGATACTAGAGAGTAAATGTGGGAATAGTACTGCCTGACTATTATTGTAATGTTCCTAGTTTGATGATGTGTATTGCAGAACCAGGCTGAGGCAGTGAATATGGAAAAGAAGGGCAAGATCTAAAGATCTAAGAGATAATGTGAAGAAAGAGCTAGTAAAAGGATATGCTTGGGGAGAGCCTGGTGAGAGATAGATATCAAAGGTGGCTTTGACATTTAGAGCTTGGGAAACCGTCCTGCCTTTTTCCACCTTAAAATAACTCTGGGAAGCAACTTGTTAATAGATAATTTAGCATTTTGATGTCTCCTAAGGGGTAGAGAAATTGACAAGTAAACTTAACTCTTCTGAATTATGACATTAAATATGCTCTTGGGGGCATGTACAATGTCCTGGTTTGTAGCCACGAGAGACCTATGCTATAGTTCTTCTATTGAGGGCATTACTACAAATACTTTGAATGGTTAGAACATTCAGAAAATAATAGACCAATTATCGTGAGAACCCGCTCCCAATGGTTAACGTGGGTTCTTTTCTATTTCCTATGCATCTCGGCTGGTTTGAAAAATAAAGGGAAAGAGTACAAGAGAGAGAACTTTTAAAGCTGGGTGTCCAGGGGAGACGTCACATGTCGGCAGGTTCCGTGATGCTCCCCGAGCCATAAAATCAACAAGTTTTTATTAGTGATTTTCACAGGGGAGGGAGTGCACGAATAGGGTGTGGGCCACAGAGATCACATACTTCACAAGATAATGAAATATCACAAAGCAAGTGGAGGTAGGGTGAGATCACAGGACCACAGGATGCGGCGAAATTAAAATTGCTAATGAAGTTTCAGGCACCCATTGTCATTGATAACATCTTATCAGGAGACAGGGTTTGAGAGCAGACAACCTATCTGACCAAAATTTATTAGGAGGGAATTTTCCTCCTCCTAATAAGCGTGGGAGTGCTACAGGAGACCGGAGACCGGGGCTTATTTCATCCCTTCGGCATCGACCATAAAAGGCAGCCACCCTCAGGGGGCCGTTCATAGACCTACCCTCAGGGTGCATTCTCTTTTGCAGGGATGTTCCTTGCTGAGGAAAAGAATTCAGCAATATTTCTCCTATTTGCATTTGAAAGAAGAGAAATATTGCTCTGTTCCGCCTGGCTCACCCGCGTAGTCAGGCTCCAAGTCTTATCTCCCTGGTTCCCTGAAGATTGCTGTTATCCTGTTCTTTTTTCAAGGTGCCCAGATTTCATATTGTTCAAACACACTTGCTCTACAAACAATTTGTGCAGTTAACGCAATCACCACATGGTCCTCAGGCGATATATATCCTCTTCAGTTTATGAAGAAGATGACAGGATTAAGAGATTAAAATAAAGACAGGCATAGGAAATCACAAGGGTATTGATTGGGGAAGTGATAAGTGTCCATGAAATCTTCACAATTTATGTTCAGAGATTGCAGTAAAGACAGGCATAAGAAATTATAAAAGTATTAATTTGGGAAACTAATAAATGTCCATGAAATCTTCACAATTTATGTTCTTCTGCCGCGGCTTCAGCCAGTACCTCCGTCTGGGATTCCTGACTTTCCACAACAACCAATCTCAAGAGATAAGCTCCTTGGTGTCCAAATGATGATCCATTTGGCTGTACTTTCTGAAAGTGGTGATGAAGAGAATGTTCATTGTGAGATTTCTAGGAACACATGTTACTTCTCAATTTTTGCAAAGGAAAATTAGTTACGTTTGCCAGTTTTATAACCCTCTGGGTATATGGGAGAAAAGAGAAGAAGCTGTTACTTTTGTTTGTCTCTGCTCAAAACTAGATGGTTTCGAGTTTTCCTAGCTGCATTTGACTACTCACGGTGTCCTAAATCCTTTGTAGACACTGTGGTACAGTATGCATTTATTTTTCCTCTTTTTTAGGATTTATCACAGGCCCTAAGCTCCTTTATTTTTTTCTATCCTTCTAAGAATCAAATATTTTTCTCCTTCTCTTAATTGTTAACTATAGTAGAATAGAGTATTAAATTCAACATAATGTCCCTGAATAGTTGATGACCTTACATTTTCTTACTTTTAAAAAGGTGATTTCCTCCCATTTTCAATGTAATTTTTGTGACATTAGGAATTTTATGATGTTGAATTGGGTACTGTGTCATACAAATCTTGCAGAAATGAGGAAATTAGAGCTCACTTAGGAATGTATAATTAGATGAATGGGAAAGCATTTAGAAGACTAGAATGAGAAATATATGTACATGAAAATACTACTTTCAAAAGTCAGGGGACAGAGAGAACAACTCTTTTAATTGGGGAAGAAAGAACAACAAAAAATAGTGTTTCATGCTACCCAAAATGTTAGCTTTCCAAATTACCTGGTATGAATGATTCTCCTTAGGTGTGAACACCTATCTGTTTCTATGATGTAAGTTGAGGAACAGCAAAATGCATAAGCGGGCTACTGCCCCATCATGTTCTGACTCTGACATCATTCCAGGTATCTATACCCTGTTGGTACCTGACGGTACTGGAATGGAATTGGCTCCCATGGTGACACTGATTCCTTGAAGCCAGGATACTAATGTTCAGGTTATGTCTGTGAGTCTGAAGTTGAAAAGTCACTAGGATTGAGGGGTCAAAAAATGCACAGAATAGGTTGTTGAATGGGTCATCCACAAGGACTCTGGGGTCACCCAAGAGGATAACATGATTTGAGAAAGAAAGGCTGAGCCAGATGTCAAAATCTTTAATACATGGGAAGTTATACTCAAAGAATCAGTTGTTAACAGTGATGATGAGGAAGAGATGGTTTTGTGAGAAGGGGAAGATGATGACATTTATTGTAAATGAGAGAGCAGAGAGTCAGGCTTCTCCAGATTTATTTATAGGAATTGGATCATGTGATCATGGGAGTTTGTAAGTCCAAAATCTGTAGGGTAGACCAAGAGGCTGGAAACTCAGCCTGGAGCTGATGCAGTAGTCTTGAGGCAGAAATTCTTTTTCTCCAGGAAACTTTATGTTTTACTCTTAAGTCTTCAACTAATTAGATGAGTTCCATTCACATTATCTAGAGTAATCTCCCTTATTTAAAGGCAGCTAATTATAGATGTTAACCACATTTACAAAATACCTTCACAGCAACAGCTAAGATTATTGTTTGATTAAATAATGAAGTTCAATAGCCTAGCCAACCTGACACATAAAACTAACAATTACAATGGAGAAGGAGAAACAAGAGCTTATAAATAAGATTGAGAGTTAGATAAAACAGACTGAGAATGTTTTCATTGTTTCAGTGGTCTTACTCAAAGTAAAAGTACCCCTCTTTTTTTTTTTTTTTTTTTTTTTTTGAGACGGAGTCTTGCTCTGTCGCCCAGGCTGGAGTGCAGTGGCCGGATCTCAGCTCACTGCAAGCTCCACCTCCCGGGTTCAGCCATTCTCCTGCCTCAGCCTCCGGAGTAGCTGGGACTACAGGCGCCCGCCACCTCGCCCGGCTAGTTTTTTTTGTGTGTTTTTAGTAGAGACGGGGTTTCACCGGGTTGGCCAGGATAGTCTTGATCTCCTGACCTCGTGATCCGCCCGTCTCGGCCTCCCAAAGTGCTGGGATTACAGGCTTGAGCCACCGCGCCCAGCATAAGTACCCCTCTTTAGTTATATATTTCCCCTCTATTAAAAATCTAGTTAGCAATCTTCTAATCAATTTCTCCTTTGTTTCATTATTTTATAATCTCTGTTCACTAATACACAGAAAACAATACAGAACGATATAAAATCTGCCCTGATGGCAATCAAATTTCAAATGCACTGGAAATTTAAGAAGTATCTTTATAAAGTTAATCCTTTGTAAAGGTATTTGGTAGTCTGTTTCTGGAAATACAGCTGACTAAAAATCCTGAAAAATATTGTATCACAAAAAACTAGACATCCCGGATAAATACAGCAAACATTTTACATTCACATAAAAGCTAACAAGAGATGAATACAAATGTCAAAGGGCCAGAAAATAAAAGCTGAAAAACAATGATAAACCGTTACTTACATTTGTCGGGTATATATGCTAAATTTGCAAAGATATCAAAAAAAGAATAGAAAAATGAATTTTTTTTCATTGAATATAGAAGGAAAGAGATGTAAAACTCAATTAATTAAAAATATATATACAGAGAAGTGATGTCAGCAAGATGACAGAATAGGAAGTCTAAGACATTGTTCTCCCATAGAAACACCCATTTAATAATGATATATGGGCCAAAATACTTTTATGAGATTTGAGAATCCAGTTAAGAAGCTATAGTACCCCAGGCAAGCATAAAAACCGAGAACAGCTATATTGAAATAGATAAGAAGAGCCCTTTTATTTTACTAGTGTCAGCATTTCCCTAAGTCAGTACAGCTCACTCCTGAGAATGCCCCAGCTCATGGAAGAGAAGAGAGGACTGCATGTCCAATGTTCTGGCTTTTGAAGGGCTGCTCAAGGTACTGGTTTCTGTCTTGCCTCATTTGGAGTGCTAATACAACTGGTATCATTTAGATGTTTAGGGACTGCTGAGAACAATAAGAGCAGGGGACAGTTTGCTGCAAAAGGCATGGCTTGACACAACTTGGAGAAGGTGCACAACTTGAGACTTCTCCTCAGGAGACAGAGAGAGGAGCAATGGAGCATTATTCAGCATTCTGGCTTTTTAGAGGGCTAGTTGAGGGACTGATATCTGCTGTATTGACTGACTGAGGATGTGGCCAATTGCCTGGTGGCTGATGTGAACAGGAGAGAGTAAAGTGACTTCCTGCTATAGAAATAGAGAACTTTCAGTGCCACAGATAGACACAAATCTTGAGCCAAACTGATTGGCGAAGTTCTTACCTTGTACAAAGCCAGTCTATAAACACTGGTAGAAATGGCCATTTTTTCAAATGTGCAGATCCTGACAAAAAGTTATAAAATACAACAACAACAACAACAACAAAAAAAAACAGAGAAATGTGGTCCAAAAGAAGAACAGAACAAATCTGCAGGAACCAATCCCAAAGAGTTGAATATACATAAACTATCTGTCAAAAATTAAAAATAATCATTATAAAGATACTCTATGAGCTCAAGGAAATGATGCATGAACAAAATGAGAATATCAACAAAGAGACAGAAAATATAAAAAGAAACAAACAGAAATTTTGGAGCTGAAGAATACAATAATCAAACTGAAAAATTCACTAGAGGGATTAAACAGCAGCATTAATAAAACAAAAGAAAGAATCAGTGAACTTGAAGATAGTCCATTTGAAATTACTCAGTCAAAGGAACAAAAAAGAGTGAAAAAGAATAAAGAAAGCTATAGGGACTTGTACCATATTACCAAGCCAATCAATTTATGCAGTATGGAAGTTACAGAAGGAGAAGAAAGGCAGAAAGGGCCACAAAGATTATTTTAAAAAATGATGTCTGAAAGCTTCACAAATCTGGAGAAGGAAATGAACATCCATATTCAAGAAGCTGAAAAACTCCAACTAAGATAAATCCAAAGAAATCCCTGTCGAGACACATTATAGTCAAACTGTCAAAAGTCAAAGAGAAAATGTTGAAAACAGCAAGTAAAAAAGTGACCCACCATGTACAAAGGAATCATCATAAGACTATCAGAGGATTTTTCATGAGAAACCTTGCAGGACAAGTAAGAGTGGGATGATATAGTCTATGTGCAGAAAGAAAAAACAAAAAACGTGTCAACCATGAATACTATATCCAGCCAAACATTTTTCAAGAATGAAGGATATATAAAGACATTCTCAGATAAACAAAAGCTGAGGGAGGTCATTATCACTAGACCTGCCCAAAAAGAAATGCTAAAGAAAGTCCTTCAAGCTGGAATGAAAGGACACTAAACAGCAACATAAAAGTATAAAGCATTAAGTACGAAGTATAAAGCATTACAGAATACTGTAATACTGTAACAGTGGCATGCAAATCACTTTTAATGCTGCTATAGAAATTAAATGACAAAACTATAAAGAATAACTACATCTTTAAAATATGCCATAAAAAATAAAATTTGTGAGATAGATAACATACAGAGTGGGAGGAGAGATTTAAAAGGGTAGAGTATTTTCATGAGATTGAAGTTGTTATTGGTTTAAAATAGATTGTTATAACTATACAATGTTTTATGTAAACCCCATGGTAACTACAAAGAAAATACTTACAGAATATATACAAAAGAAAATGAGAAAGTAATAAAGCATGCCATTACAAAATTACAAAAATTTCAAAGAAACACAAAGGAAAACAGCAAGAGAGGAAAAGAATAACAAAAAAGCTCAAAGGATAGACAGAACACTTAACAAAATATCAGTAGTAAGTCCTTTCCTATCAATAATTACTTTAAAAGAAATATTAAAACTCCCAATCAAAATAGAGTGGCTGAATGGATTAAAAATTATCACACTCTATGTTGTCTATAGAGATTTATTTTAGATTTAAGGATACACAGACCCAAAGTGAAAAGATGCAGATGACATTACTGTATATTTAGAAAATCCCATTGTCTCAGTCCAAAATCTCCTTAAGCTGATAAGCAACTTTAGCAAAGTCTCAGGATACAAAATCAATTGGCAAAAATCACAAGCATTCCTATACACCAATAATAGAGAGCCAAATCATGAGTGAACTCCCATTCACAATTGCTACGAAGACAATAAAATACCTAGGAATAAAACTTACAAGGGATGTGAAGTACCTCTTCAAGGAGAACTACAAACCACTGCTCAAAGAAATAAGACACAAACAAATGGAAAAACATTCTATGCTCATGGATAGGAAGAATCAATATTGCAAAAATGGCCATATTACCCAAAGTAATTTATAGATTCAACACTATCCCCATCAAGCTACAATTGATTTTCATCACAGAATTAGATAAAACTACTTTAAATTTCATATGGAACCAAAAAAGAGCCCATATAACCAAAACAATCCTAAGCAAAAAGAACAAAGCTGGAGGTATCACGCTACCTGACTTCAAACTACACTACAAGTCTACAGCAACCAAAATAGCATGGTACTGGTACCAAAACACATATATAGACCAATGGAGCAGAACAGAGGCCTCAGAAATAATGCCACACATCTATAACCATCTGATTTTTGACAACCATCTGATTTTTGACAAACCTGAAAAAAATAAGCAATGGGGAAAGGATTCCCTATTTAATAAATTGTGCTGAGAAAACTGGCTAGCCATATGCAGAAAACTGAAACTGGACCTCTTCCTTACACCTGATACAAAAATTAACCCAAGATAGATTAAAGACTTAAATGTAAGACCTAAATCCATAAAAATCTTAGAAGAGATCCTAGGCAATATCATTCAGGACATAGACATGGGCAAAGACTTCATGACTAAAACACGAAAAGCAATGGTAACAGAAGCCAAAATTGACAAATGAGATCTAATTAAACTAAAGAGCTTTTGCACAGCAAAAGAAAACATTATCAGAGTGAACAGGCAACCTACAGAATGGGAGAAAAATTTTGCTATCTCTCCATCTGACAAAGGGCTAATATCCAGAATCTATAAGGAACTTATATAAAACTTAAATAAATTTACAAGAAAAACACAAACAATCCCATCAAAAAGTGGGCAAAGTATATGAACAGGCACTTCTCAAAAGAAGATATTCATGCAGCCAACAAACACATGAGAAAATACTCATCATCCCCGGTCATTAGAGAAATGCAAATCAAAACCACAATGAGATACCATTTCATGCCAGTTAGAATGGCAATCATTAAAAAGTCAGGAAACCACAGATGCTGGAGAGGATGTGGAGAAATAGGAGTGCTTTTAAGCTGTTGGTGGGAATGTAAATTAGTTCGACCACTGTGGAAGACAGTGTGGTGATTCCTCAAGGATCTACAATCAGAAATACCATTTGACTCAGTAATCCCATTACTGTGTATATACCCAAAGGATTATAAATCATTCTGCTATAAAGACACACATACACATATGTTTATTGCAGCACTATTCACAATAGCAAAGACTTGGAACCAACCCAAATGTCCATCAATGATAGACTGAATAAAGAAAATGTGGCACATATACACAATGGAATACTATGCAGCCATAAAAAAGGATGAGTTTATGTCCTTTGCAGGGACGTGGATGAAGCTGGAAACCATTATTCTCAGCAAACTAACATAGGAACAGAAAACCAAACACTGCATCTTCTCACTCATAAGTGGGAGTTGACCAATGAGAACACATGGACACAGGGAGGGGAACATCACACACCACGGCCTGTCAGGGGGTGGGGGGCTAGGAGAGGGATAGCATTAGGAGAAATACCTAATGTAGACGATGGGTTGATGGGTGCAGCAAACCACCATGGCACATGTATACCTATGTAACAAACCTGCACGTTCTGCGCATGTATCCCAGAACTTAAAGTATATAAAAAAAAGAAACACACTGAACAATGGAACAGAATACAGAACCCAGAAATAAATCCATGCATACACAGTCAATTAATCTTTAACAAGGGAGCCATACTATGTGATAGGGAAAGGACAGTAGGTTCAATAAATAGTGTTGGGAAAACTGACTATCCTCATGCATAAGAATAACATTTTACTCTATCTTACACTGTACAGAAAAATCAATTCCAAATGTATTAAAGACAAACATAAGAACGGAAACTGTAAAACTACAAGAGGAAACATAGGGAAAAATCTTCGTAACATTAATCTTAGCAATGATTTAGTAGATATAACACTAAAAGCACAGGCAACAAAAGCAAAAATAGATAAGTGGGACTGTATCAAACTAAACAGTGTCTGCACAACAAATGAAACAATCAATAAATTAAAAATGCAACCATGGAATGGGAGAGAATATTTACCAACTATATATCTGATAAGGGGTTAACATCCAAAATACATAAGTACTATAACTCAGTAGCAATAAAACAATAACCCAATTAAACAACTGGCAAATGGCTAGATTAGACACTTCTCCAAAAAGGATATACGATGAGCCAACAAGTATATGGAAAGACTTTCAGCATCACTGATCATCCAGGAGATGCAAATAAAAATCACAATGAGATACCCCCTCACATCTGTTAAGATGGTCATTATTCATTATTTAAACACACACACACACAGACACAGACACACACATGTGAGAGAGAGAGAGAGAGGCAGAGAGAGAGAGAGAGGCAGAGAGAGAAAGAGAGAGAGATCTGAAAATCCCAAGTGTCGGCAAAGGCATGGAGAAATTGTAATCTTTGTGCACCATTGGCTGGAATGCAAAATGATATATTCACTATAAAAAACAGTATGAAGTTTCCTAAAAAATTTAAATAATATTACTATATGATTCAGCAATCCCACTTCTGGATATTTAACCAAAAGAATTGAAAACAGGATCTGAAAGAAATATTTGCACTCCCATGTTCACTGTAGCATTATTCACAATAGTCAAGAGGTGGAAACAACCTAAATGTTCATTAATGGGTGAATGAATAAAGAAAATGTGGCATACACATACAGTGGAATATTGTTCAGCCTTACAAAAGAAGAAAATCCTGTGTTATGCTACAATATAGATGAGCCCTGAGGGCATTATGACATGTGAAATAAGCCAGTCACAGAAGGACAAATAATACATGATTCCACTTATGTGGGATATTTAAAGCAATAAATTAACAGAAGCAGAAACTAGAATAATTGTTTCCAGGGGTTAGGGTAGAAGGGGAGATGGCCAATTCCTTTTTAGTGGATATAGAGTTTAGTGGAAATAGAGTTCATTTTTTAATTACCAAGTTCAATTTATTTAGGGATGTTGTTTAACATTTGAAGATCATATAATGAATTTAAATTGAAGGAGTGAAATTACATGATCATTTCAATGGAAGGAAAAAAAATTTGATAAAATTCAAAGTCCATTATGATAATAGCTTTTAGCAAACTAAAAATATAACTTTGTAATTTTGACAGAGGATAGCTATACTAAATCTATGGTGAATGTCTGATTTAATATTTAAAAATAAGGATAATTTCTTTTTTTGGCTTTTAAAAAATTTTATTTCCATGGGTTTTGGGGGGAACATATGGTATTTGGTTACATGAGTAACTTCTTTAGTGGTAATTTGTGAGATTTTGCTGCACCTATCACCCAAACAGTATACATTGAACCCAATTTGTGGTCTTTTATCCCTCACACCCCACCCTTACCTCCGAGTTCCCAAAGCCCATTGTATCATTCTCATGTCTTTGCATCCTTGTAGCTTAGCTCCCACTTACAAGTGAGAACATGTGATGTTTGGTTTTCCATTCCGCAGTTACTTCACTCAGAATAATAGTCTCCAGTTCCATCCAGGTTGCTGCAAATATCATTAATTCGTTCATTTTCATGGCTGAGTAGTTTCCCATCATATATATATATAAAATCACAATTTATTTATCCATTCATTGATTGATGGGCATTTGGGCTGGTTCCATATTTTTGCAATTGCAAATTTTGCTGCTATAAACATGCGTGTGCAAGTATCTTTTTCATAAATGATTTCTTTTCCTCTGGGTAGATACCCAGTAGTGGGGTTGTTGGATCAAATGGTAGTTCTACTTCTAGTTCTTTTTTTTTTTTTTCAGTGTTTTTTCTTTTTCTTTTTTTTTTTTTTTTATTATACTTTAAGTTCTAGGGTACATGTGCATAACGTGCAGGTTACATATGTATACATGTGCCATGTTGGTGTGCTGCACCCATCAACTCGTCAGCACCCATCAATTCATCATTTATATCAGGTATAACTCCCCAATGCAATCCCTCCCCCCTCCCCCCTCCCCATGATAGGCCCCAGTGTGTGATGTTCCCCTTCCCGAGTCCAAGTGAGCTCATTGTTCAGTTCCCACCTATGAGTGAGAACATGCGGTGTTTGGTTTTCTCTTCTTGTGATAATTTGCTAAGAATGATGGTTTCCAGCTGCATCCATGTCTCTACAAAGGACGCAAACTCATCCTTTTTTATGGCTGCATAGTATTCCATGGTGTATATGTGCCACATTTTCTTAATCCAGTCTGTCACTGATGGACATTTGGGTTGATTCCAAGTCTTTGCTATTGTGAATAGTGCCGCAATAAACATACGTGTGCATGTGTCTTTGTAGTAGCATAATTTATAATCCTTTGGGTATAT
>NC_045456.1:2445853-2592691 GCF_002776525.5 Piliocolobus tephrosceles
ATTTATAGATTCAATGCCATCCCCATCAAGCTACCAATGAGTTTCTTCACCGAATTGGAAAAAACTGCTTTAAAGTTCATATGGAACCAAAAAAGAGCCCGCATTGCCAAGACAATCCTAAGTCTACTTCTAGTTCTTTAAGAAATCTCCACAGTGTTTTCCATAGTGGCTGTACTAGCTTACATTCCCACCAGCAGTGTAGAAGTGTTCCCATTTCATCCATGCCAACATCTATTCTTTTTTTATTTTTTCATTATGGCCATTCTTGTGGGAGTAAGTTGGTATCACATTGTGGTTTTGACTTGCATTTCCCTGATCATTAGTGATGTTGAGCCTTTTTTCATATGTTTGTTGGTCATTTGTATATCTTCTTTTGAGAATTGTCTATTCGTGTCTTTAGCCCACTTTTTGATGGGATTGTTTCATTCTTGCTAATTTGTTTGAGTTTCTTGTAGATTCTGGATATTAGTCCTTTGTCAGATGTATAGATTGTGAAGATTTCCTCCCACTCTGTGGGTTGTCTTTGTACTCTGCTGACAGTTTCTGAGTTTGGTCATTTACAGTGAAAAGTTCTGTAAATTTGTTATACTTATAGTTTAGTCATTTAAGATAAAAATGTTCTGTAAATTTGTTGTACTTGTAGTTGACAGTACAAAATTGAACACTTAAACTTTAAGAGTGTGAATTTTCTATTTTTTTGCTTGCTTTTTACCAAAATAAAAATAATAAAGTGAAATAAGTATTATAAATAAATTACTGCCTGCCAAAGAAGGCACAATCTAAAAAAAAACAGAAACACAGACAAACAAAAAAAAAAAATGGTAGAAATAAATCCAGATATATCAGAAATCACAATAAATGTGAATGAAGTGCATTTTCTGGTTAATATACAGAGATTTCCAGATTCAATAAAAAACTAAGATCCAGCTATATACTCCTTAGGAAATAAATATCTAAAATATAATAATACAGAAAGGTTGAAATAAAAGAATGGAAAAATGTATACTGGCCTATAATATCAAAAGAAAGCTTGCATAGCTACATGATTTCACATTTAAGTAAGATTTAAAGTAAAAATTATTACTAGGATTAAAGAGTGTTTGTAAAAGTTTAAAATTACCCAAAGGAAATAAAAGCATCAAAAAATATATTGCAAAATTTGACAATCTTTTAAATTGAAATTTGTAACATCATGATGGAAGAGTTTTACTCATTTATCAGTAAGCATAAGTAGAAATAAATAAATAAACTTATAGATGATTTGAAAAACAATTAATCATGATCTAAGAAATTTATGTTAAATTTTACAGTGAAGAGACTAGTGCAAAATATGGTAAAATAAAATATTTCATTTATGAAAATGAACCATATTCTGTGATATAAAGCAAGTCTCACCACATTTCAAATAATCTTAGCTCATAGAGACGTCATTCTCTGATCATGATTCAATAAAGTTAAAAATAAGCAAGATAACTAATACCTCCAAACTTCTGGAAATTAAAACACACAGATATATCCATAAACATACACTATTCTAAACAACTCACAAAGGAGAAATCATAAATGGGTATTAGAAAATGGAACTAAAAAATGAAAGATTTTATATTAAAATATAAAAATGATCAAATGATGGATACACTTAAAGTAGTGTGTAAAATAAAATGTATAAGATTAAATCAATATCTTTGAAAAAGAAGGAAAGATGAAATAAAAATGAGCTAGATGAGCGTCCAAAATAAGATGTTAAAAAAAGGATAACAGAATATATCCACAATAAATATAGAGAAGAAAATCAGAGAAATGTGAGTGAATGACGTTATCCAGACAGCCAACTAGAAGCTCTTAATACTCTCTGTCCCCGACACACGCCAAAAAAAAACAACAACAATAAAAAAACTACATTTTGACCAAAATAACTAGACAAGAGCTCTGGGGAACAGCAAAAATGCATCAGAAATCCTGTAAAGTACAGAAACCCAAGATGGCTGCATAGGGAAGGGGAGGAAATACTTTGCCTCTGTCACCCCATTCCTTCTATTAGAATTACCTCAGAACCAAGTGGGATTCCTTCTTGCAGCACAAAGGTAAGCAAGAGGACCCCAGCAGTTCCCATAACCACTACAGACACCTGCCATCTTCACTAGCAGAAACTCCCGCAGTCCTCACAGGCTCTGAGCCTAGCTCAGGGAGCTTCTTAGAGCTACCCTCAGAGAAGGAGTTGATGCTGTGTCCTACCACTTTCCCTCTCCCTGTGGCCTGTGCTGCACCATCTTGGAATTGGAGCCACTACTAGAGCATGTCCTGCTCTGGGGGTGAGTAGCCATTTCACCCCTCCATCTCTGAGGTTTTGCTGCCACTCCAGCACAATTGCCCAGTAGCAAACCATCCTTGACACAAGGTGCTGCTATGTATTACCCCCTAGGGCCAAACTACCATGAAGCTGCTTCATTCCACCCCCATCCCAGTCACTGATACACCCTCCCTTTAGGGCTGAGCTAAATTGGAACTCATCTTCCCAGAGACTGCTGGTTTCCTGCACACTGGAGCAGATGCACTTGTGGCACCACAGCCAGGGTAGCATCCTGTCTCTCAGGAGCTCTGAGCTCCCAGCACACCAGAGAGGTTGCACCTCCAGTGCAACAGCTAACATAGAAACCTCCTCATCTGGGATCTGGAGGTGCCACCAACCCGTGTAGTCACACTTTCTGGGAACAAGCAGATTCAGTGCCTTATGTCCTAGGAAATCAAATCTTGGGTAAGATGTCCTAGGCCACCCTCCAGACCAAACAACCACCGTGCTCACTAACTCCTCACAGCCTGAGCTGTGGACTAACTCCTCACAGCCTGAGCTGCTAAGGTGCCCTGCCTCTGAGCAGTGGAGTCATTGCTTTGCTTCTTCTCCCAGGCCCAAACCACAACAGCATCTTGACATTATTGGGTCTGTGCTGCTGCTGCACCCAGCCTCACAGAACCTGGGATACTGCTGTGTCTCACCCTTTTAGGGTCCAGAGTTACCACTTTGACTTTCTTTTTAAGTTTTTCTTTATTTTTATTCATTTATTTATTTTAATTTTTATTTTAGATTCAAAGGGTACATATGCAGGTTTTTTACAAGAGTATATTGCATGACACTGAGGTTTGGGCTTCTATTGTACCTGTCACCTATAGTGAATATAGCACTTAATGGGAAGTTTTTCAGCTCTTGCCTACCTCCTTCTTTCCCTGCTTCTAAAGTCCCCAGTGTCTATTATTCCCATGTTTATGTCCGTAAGCACCCAATGTTTATCTCCCACTTATAAGTGAGAATATGTGATACTTGGTTTTTTGTTTCTGTGTTAGCTAACTTAGGATAATAGCCTGTAGCTGCATCCATGTTGTGGCAAAGGGCATGATTTCATTATTTTTAATGGCTGCATAGTATTTTATGGTGTATAAATACCACATTTTCTTTATCCACTTCACCCCTGATGGGCATTTAGGTTGATTCTATCTTTTCTTTTTCTTTTTCTTTTTTTTTGAGTCGGAGTTTCACTCTGTCACCCAGACTGGAGTGCAGTGGTGCGATTGCAGCTCACTGCAACCTCTGCCTCCAGGGTTCAAGTGATTCTCCTGCCTCAGCCTCCCAAGTAGCTGGGACTACAGACATGTGCCACCGTAACCAGGTAATTTTTCTGTACTTTTAGTAGAGACAGAGTTTTGCTATGTTGGCCAGGCTGGTCTCGAACTCCTGACCTCAGGTGATCTGCCTGCCTTGGCATCTCAAAGTGCTAGGATTACAGGTGTGAGCCACCACGCCCAGTCAGATTCTGTTTTTGCTACGTGAATAGTGCTGTGATAAACATACATGGGGTACATGTGTATTTTTGGTAGAAGAATATATATATTCCTTTGGGTATATGCCCAGTAAAAGAATTGCTGGATTGAATGGGAGTTCTATTTTTAATTCTTTGAGAAATTTCCAAAACTGCTTTTCACAGTGGCTGAACTAATTTACATTCCCATCAACAGTGTATAAGCATTTTCTTTTCTCCACGATGTTGCCAACATCTATTATTTTTTCACATTTTACTAATAGTCTTTGTGACTGGTGTGAGATGGTATCTCATTGTGGTTTTGATTTGCATTTCTCTGATGATTAGTGATGTTGAGGATTTTTTCATGTTTTTTGGCCACTTGTATGTCTCTTTCTGAGAAGTGTCTGTTCATGTCCTTTGCCCACTTTTTAATAGAGTTATTTGTGGTTTTTTCCTCATTGTATTGTTTACTTTCCTTCTAGATTCTGGATAATTTTATTTGGATGCACAGTTTGCAAATATTTTCTCCCATTCTGTAACTTGTCTGTTTACCCTGTTGACAATTTATTTTGCTAGGTAGAAGCAGAGCTACTACTTTGATACTTCATCCTACAGGGTCTGAGCTTCCACCATGCCCTGTTCATTCTGGGTCCTGAATTGCAGTTGTACCCTGTTCTCCAGGGCCCAACCCTCTGGGGCACCCTTTCTTCCCTAGAGCTGTGACAGTGCTGTACCCTGCAGGGTCAGAACCACAGCTACATTCCTGTCCCTTAGGCCTGAACTGTTAAGGTGTGTCTCAGAGGAACAGCCTAGTTACATCCACTCATGCCTTGGAAAGCGAAACTGTGCCTCAAGTCCCAACTGATATAGTAGTTTCACAAGCCCAGGAACCCAGCTCCATAGCTGCTCTGAGCACCTGTGCTCTGGATCTCCTTGCCACTTGTAGCTGCCTTTGGTCTGTGGCAGACCTGAGACCAAGAGAGATTATCTCAGCTAAGACTTCCCACTGTGGGGAAAATAAGAACAGAAGAATCCCTAAAACCCTTGCCCTAATAACCTACACAGCTACCATCATTGCTACAAATCAATGCAGCTTAGACCACTGAGTCACCTGCAGTCATTGATGACATTGATCACAACCAAAGGAACTGCATAAAGGCAACACTACTGCGTTTACACATAATCAGAACCACTGCACCTTTCCTAATCAACACTCTGCAGGCTTGTCTGCAGCTGAAAATGAAGGGATGAAAGAAGATATTCCATGCAAATGGTTACCAAAACTATCACAAGAGACAGAGTCATTATTTAATGATAAAGAGGTCAATTCATCAAGAGGACATAACAATTATAAATATATATGCACCCAACATTGGAGCATCTAGATACATAAATCAAATATTAATGTACATGGAGGAAGAACAGCAATACAATTCAATACTTCAATTTGAATAATGAGTAGATCAACCAGAAAAAAAATTAATGAGAAAATATTGGACTGAAATGTACTTTGACCAAATGGACCTTAACAGACATATACATAATTGTCCACTCAACAGTTTTACCTCAAGGAACTGGAAAAAGAAGAACAAATTATCCAAAAATTAACGGAAGGAAGGAAGTGATAAAAATCTGAATAGAAAGAAATAAAATAGAGAACAGAAAAACCATAGAAAAAAATCATAAAACTAAGAGTTAGTTTTTTTAAAAAATAAACAAAATCAGCACCCCCTTAGCTAACCTAAGAAAAAAAGAGAGAAGACTGAAATAAATACAATAATAAAGTGAAGAAATTACAACAAATGCCTCAGAAATAAAAAGATCATAACAGACTATTATGAAAAATTATATACCAACAGATCAGATATCCTACAGGAAATGAACAACTTCTTAGAAAAATGCAACCTACCAAAATTGCATCAGAAAGAAATACAAAGTGTGAACAGACCAATAACAAATAAACACATGAAAGAAGTAATAAATAAAACCTTCCAAAATGAAAAGCTCAGGACTACGTAGCTTCACAGCTGAATTCTATCAAACATTCAAATAATTACTGCTAATATTTCTTAAACTTTTCCAGAATAGAGTTAGAAGAAATACTTTCAGACATATTTTATGAAGTCCCCATCACCTTGATAACTAAGTCAGACAACGATATCATAAGAAAATAAAACTACAGGTCAGTCTCTCTGATAAGCATTGATGCAAAAATCCTCAATAAAATATTAGCAAACTGAATTCAACAACACATCAAAAAGAGTATACATTATCATCCAGTAGAAACAGAATAGACAGCCCAGCAATAAAACTAAACGTATATAGTCACCAAATTTTCAATAAGGTAAACCAGAAGACACAACGGGGAAAGGATGGTCTCTTCAATAAACAGTGCCACAAAAACTAGATTTCTACATGCAAAAGACTGAATCAGACTCTTATCTTACACCATACACAATAATCAACTCTAAATGGCTAAAATACCTAAATGTAACATAAAACTGTAAAACTCCTAGAAGAGGACATACAGGAAAATCTCCTTGACATTGGACCTGACAATGATTTTTCGGATATCACCCCAAAAGTTAAGTCCACATAAGCAAAAATGAATAAATGAGACTACATAAAACTAAAAAGCTTCTGCAGAGCAAATGAAACAACAAAATGAAGCAGAAGCCTATATACCAGAACAAAAATGCAAATTATATATCTGATAAGGATTTAATGTCCAAAATTTATGAATATCTCATACAATTCAATTGTAGAAAAACAAACCAATTAAAAGATGGAAAAAAAGAACTAAATTAACATTTCTCAAAAGACATAAAAAACACCAACAGGTATATGAGAAGGTGCCCAACAGCATTAATAATCAGGGAAATGCAAATCAAATACACTATGAGATATTACCTCACACCCATTAAGATGGCTATTACCAAAAAGCCAAAAGATAAATGTTGGTGGGGGTGTGGAGAAAAGGGAACTCTTATGCACTATTGGTGCGAATGTAGATTGGTACAGCCATTGTGGAAAACAATATGGAGGTTTCTAAAGAAATTAAAAACAGAACTACCATGTGACTCAGCAATCCCTCTTCCGGGCATATGCCCAAAGGAAGTGAAATCATCACCATTTAAAGATATCTGCACACCCATGTTTATTGCATCATTACTCACAATAGCAAAGATAGGGAAGCAACCTAAGTGTCCATCAACAAATGAGTGGACAAAGAAAATGTACTATATATACATGAAAGAATATTATTCAGCTCTTAAAAAGAATGAGATCTTGCCGTGGACAACATGGATGAGCCTGGAGGACATTATGCTAAGTGAAATAAGTCAGACACAGAAGAAAAAATATTATATAACCTCACTTATATGTCAAATCTTTTTTAAGACTTAAATATACAAAGAATAAAGAACAAAAGAGTGGTTACCAGGGGCAAAGGTGGGGAGGTAGTGAGGAAATCAGAAGATATTTGTCAGAAGATACAGAGTAGCAGATATGTTATAATAAGTAAGTCTAGAGATGTAATGTACAACATGAGAACTATAGGTAACAAAATTGTACTGTATTTAACATTCACGCTAGATGAATAGATTTTAGCTGCTGTTGCCAAAACACAAAAACAAAAACAAGAAAAGTGGCTATGTGAGATGATGGATATGTTAGTTTGCTTCACTATAGTAAACATTTTTGGCTATATGTATATATCTCACAACAATCATGTTGTATACCTTAATAATGCACAATACAAATTATTTTAAAAAATTAATTTAAAAAAGAAAATTCTAGCAAGGATTTTTGTAAAAATAGATAAGCCTTCTTGTAAAATTTATATGGAAAGGCACAGGCACTGGGATAGCTAAAAGAATCTTGAAGAAAAGAATAAAGTGGGAAGAATCATTCTACCCAACTTAAGGCTTACCAAATAGCTACAGGAATCAAGACAGTGTGGTATTGGCAAAAAGATAGGCACATAGATCAAAGGAACAAGATAGAGAACTAAGAAATAGGACTAGTGTCTAGAATATGTAAATAACTCCCAAAGCTCAATAGTAAAAAACAAATAATACAATTAGAAAATGGATAAAAGACAGACATTTCACTGAATAAAATATACAGGTGGCAAAGAAATATATGAAAATATGTTCAACTTTAGTAACCATTAGAGAAATGCAAATTAAAACCACAAAGAGATATCACTACACCATATTAAAATGGCTAAAATTAAAAAAAAAAACAGTGACAACACCAAATGCTGGGCATGAGAAGAAACTGAATTATTCATCCGTTACTGGTAGGTATGTAAAATGATACATCCAATCTAGAAAGTAGTTTGACAGTTTCATAAAAAAACTAAACATACCTATATCATATATCCCAGAAATTATACTCTTGGGTATTTCTCCTAGAGAAATGGAAATTTATTTTTCCCCAGAAACCTGTACACAAATCTTCATAGCAACTTTATTTATAGTAACCAAGAACTGGAAACAACACAGATGTCCTTCAACACTTTGTCCATAGAGTATTTCAAACTCTCTTCTGCCATATAAAGATTTCTGACACCTCTAGAATTGCAGCAGAGGAGGAGATAGGTGACAGGGAAAAGAAGAGTTCTTTCTTGATTAATACTATTAGGAACCAGCATCAATGTTGTCTGGACATAGCTGATGTCTTATCATAGCTGATAAGAAAATTTATTTTCTTATGGGATACTGCTGTAGGTTTTTCTGAGACCTTTCTGTTCTTCATATTTATCAAATAGAATAGAAAACCAGTGTATTATGTCTCCTCAGATCTAGGTGACAATATCCAGCTTTCAAGTAGTTTCCCTGAAGCTCCTTTCCCTAGGCTTAAGGTGAACGTGAGCCTTGCCCCCAAGCCCTGGAAGAAATTCAGACTCACAGAATACCTACAGCTTTCTTCAAACTCCTTCCTAACTTTAGGCCTTTTTTCTTCAGCCTTTCCAGCTTATTTTAGATGTGGAGATTGGTAATCAGCAAAGGGTCACAAAACCAGTTTGCAGTTACCTCTTTTGCAAGACCAGCATCGTGGTCTCACATCTTATATTGGAATATGTTGTTTATTGTTTTGGGGTCTCAGCCAAAACTGAGATTGAAATAGTTTCATTTTAAAATCCTGTTTCACAAGTTTGGCTTGCCATTAGGAAAATCCATTAGTGTAATTCAGCATAATAAACAAAGGAGTAAAAAGTATTATTATCTCAATAGAAGCAGAACAATAATTGGATAGAATCAATATTTATTACTCTTAAAAAGTCTTACAACCTAGCACTAGAAAATAATTTCATAATCTGATTAAGAACATCCATCAAAAACTTTCATAGTAAACATCATATTTGATGGTGAAGTGCTAGCAGGCTTTTTTTTTTTTTTTTTCAGTGTTGTAGGTATGGCTTGTTTAAAAAATGTAGTATACCAATCAGTGACCTATCATCAAAGGAAATCCTTTGACCCTACATCAAAGAACTGGTCAAATAATGTATACTTAGACATTTAAAGTTAAAATGAAATGTTGAAAAAGTGTCTCATATTATACATCACCACTTTATATTTTCCTTATTAACCAACTGCTATTTTTTTCATTACCGCACATTCTTATCATTTATTCATGATGAGAATACTTAAAACCTACTTTCTTAACAATTTTTAAGTACACAATAAATTGCTATTTTATTATAAATGTATTATAAATTGTTATACAATTTATTGTATACTTGAAATTGTATATTTCATTGTTTTTATGTATAGCACATTTTCTTAATCCATTCATCCATTGATGGGCACTTAAGTTAATTCTGTATCTTGGCTACTGTGAGTAATGCTGCAATGAACATGGAAGTATAGATATCTCTTTGATATATGGATGTCATTTCCCTTGTACATATACTCAGGAGTGAGACTGCTGAATCATATGGCAGTTCCATTTTTAATTGTTTGAGAAACCTCCACACTGTTTTCTATAATGGCTGTACTAATTTACATTCCCACCAACAATGTACAAGGATTCCCTTTTCTCCACCTTCTTGCCAACACTTGTTCGTTCGTCTTTTTGACAATAGCTATTCTAACAAGGTGAGTTGATATTTCACTGTGATCTTAAACTGCATTTTCCTGATGATTGGGAGCGCTGATCATGTTTTCATATACTTGTTAGAGATTTGTATGTCTCCTTTGGAGAGAAATGTCTATGTAGGTCTTTTGCCTTTTGGTTTATTTGAAACAGAGTCTCACTCTGTCGCCAGGCTGGAGTACAGTGGCGCAATTTCGGCTCACTGCAACCTCTGCCTCCCGGGTTCAAGCTAGTCTCCTGCCTTAGCCTTTCCACTAGCTGGGACTACAAGCGTGCACCACCATGCCCAGCTAATTTTTGTATTTTTAGTAGAGACAGGGTTTCACCATGTTGGCCAGGATGGCCTCGATCTCTTGGCCTCGTGATCCACCCGCCTCAGCGTCCCAAAGTGCTGGGATTACAGGCATGAGCCACCATGCCCGGTCTTTTGCCTATTTTTGATTAATTTGATTAGGTTATTTATGTATTTGTTTATTTATTTTGCCATTGAGTTGTTTGAATACCTTACATGCTTTAAATATTAACCCCTAAGCTAAAAAATAATTTTGAGAAATAATATACAGAGATACCAAATACCCTTCACCCTGTTTCCTTAATGGAATAGTAACTTCTTATAAACTCCTTATGTCTTGCAAATATTTTCTTTCATTCCTTAGGTCATCTCTTAACTCTGTTGATTATTTCTTTTCCTGTGCAGGAGCTGTTTAGTTTGATGGAATCCTATTTCTCTTCCTTTGCTTTTGTTGCTAGTGCTTTGGGGTCATATAAAAAAAAATGCCTAGATCAATGTCATGAAACTTTTTCCTATGTTGCTTCCTGGAGTTTTACAGTTTCAGGTTTTGTGGTTAAGTTTTTCATCCATTTTGACTTGATTTTTGTGTATGGAGTGAGATAAGGGCTCAATTTCATTCTTCTGCATATGAATATCAAGTGTTTCCAACACCATTTATTGAAGAGACTGTCCTTTCCTCATTGTGTGTTCCTGGCACCTTTGTCAAAAATCAATTGATCATCAATGCCTGGATTTACTTCTGGGATTTCTATTCCACTTAATTGGCCTATGTGTTTGTTTTTACACCAGTACCATGCTGTTTTCATTGCTTTGTAGTATATTTTGAAATCAGGTAGTATAATGCCTGCAGGTTTATTCTTTTTGCTTAATTGTTTTGGCTATTTGGGGTTTTTTGAGTTCCATATGAATTTTAGGAGTTTTTTTCTATTTCTGTGAAAAATGTCACTGGAATTTTGATGGGAATGTCATCACATCTATATATCAACTTGAGTACTATGGACATTTTAACAATACCAATTCTTCCAATTCAAGAACACAGGATGTCTTTCCATTTATTTGTGTCTTCAGTTTATTTCATATATGTTTTGTAGTTTTCAGTGTACAGATCATTGACATCCTTGGTTAAATTTATTCATAAGTATTTTATTTTTTGTAGCTATTGTAAATGGTATTGTTTTCTTTTCAGAAAGTTTATTATTAGCATGTAAAAATGGTACTGATTTTTGCATATTGTTTTTGTATATTGCAAAATTACTAAACTTATTTATAAGTTGT
Organism: Piliocolobus tephrosceles; assembly: GCF_002776525.5. Lineage (NCBI taxonomy): Eukaryota > Metazoa > Chordata > Mammalia > Primates > Cercopithecidae > Piliocolobus > Piliocolobus tephrosceles. Next base: position 2,457,317 of record NC_045456.1, read on the forward strand.
AACATTTTTGGGGGGGAGTCCTGAGGGTTTTCTATATATACAGTAATGTCATTTAGAAGCCTTGTTTTTTTCACACTAGAGAAATTGTTTCTGTTTCCATAAAAACTTTAATAATAATGTGCATTAATTTATTTCTCTAAGTTTATGCTGTGGTACTCTATCCTTTCAGAATAATTGTCTTTTTTGTGATGCAAATCTTTTCCACTAATTCAACCTGAAATGGCAAATTTTAACCGCCCTTTGTGATTTCAGAGGACATTTACTCATTCCCTTTAGAATATTAGTTTATTTCTGAGTATTATTTAGTCATTTTAGTTTTCTTATAAATGATAGCTGCATGTAAAATATAAAACCGATTATAATCTCTTATTGTTAAAAATTTCCCCCAAATTTTAACATGAAATAGTCCTACAATTCCTGGTGCTTATCTAAACCAATAAATATAATCATTTTACTATTTACATATCTACTTTGAGTTATGAATAAATCCAGGAGCCATATCTTACCTTAAAATTAGTATTCAATTATCTAGCAGCCTTATTTTTTAAATAAGGACTAAGACAAATGTACTGTTACTTTTACTTCATTTCAACATTTTTGTGCTGATTCTATCCAGCATGGTAAGATAAGAACTAAAAAAAATAAATAGAATGTATTAGATTAGAAAAAGTAAGAAATAAAACTACCACCATTTACAGAATACACAATTGCCTACACAGAAGACCTGAAAACACTTACAGAAATATTACTAGGACTGATTAGAAATTTCAGCAAATTCACTAAAAATAATATATATATACATTAAAATCTATTATATTTAGAAAATGTAATTTTTATTTTTTATTTTATGTATTTATTATTTTTTTATTTTAAAGCTTCTATTTTTGAATCAGAGGTACATGTGCAGGTTTGTTATATAAGTAACTTCATGTCACTAGAGTTTGATGTACAGATTATTTCATCACCCAAGTACTAAGTCTAGTAGCCAATAGTTATTTTTTCTGACACTCTCCCTCCTCCCACCCTCCACCTTCTGGTAGGCCCCAGTGTCTGCTCTTTCCCTCTTTGTGTCCATGTGTTCTCATCATTTAGCTCCCACTTACAAGTGAGAACATGTGGTCTTTGGTTTTCTGTACCTGTGTTTGTTTGCTAAGGATATTGGCCTCTAGCTTCATCTATGTTCCAGCAAAGCACATGATATTGTTCTTTTTTATGTCTGCCATGTACTACATGCCATAGTATTCCATGGTGTATATGTACCACTTTTTAAAATTTAGTCTACCATTGATGGGCATTTAGGTTGATTTCATGTCTTTGCTATTATGAATAGTGCTGCAATTAACATATATGTGCATGTGTCTTTATGGTAGAATGTTTTATATTTCACTGGTTATATATCCAGTAATGGGATTGCTGGATTGAACAGTTAGTTCTGTTTTTAGCTCTTTCAGGAATCATCACAGTGCTTTCCACAACAGTTGAACTAATTTATACTCCATGGTGTCTATGTACCACTTCTTGAAATATGAAAATATTTTCTCCCATTCTGTATGATATCTTTTTACTTGGTTGATATTATCTGTTGCTGTGCAGAAGCTCTTTAGTTTAATTAGATCCAATTTGTCACTTTTTGCTTTCGTTGCAGTTGCTTTTGGCATCTTTGTCATGAAATCTTTGACAGTTCCTACATCCAGAATGATATTGCCTAGGTCGTCCTCTAGGGATTTTATAGTTTTGGGTTTTACATTAAAGTCTTTAGTCCACTTTGAGTTGATTTTTGCATGTGGTGTAAGGAAGGGCTCCAGGTTCAGTCTTCCACGTATGACTAGCCAGTTATCCCAGCACCATTTATTGCATAGGGAGCCCTTTTCCTATTGCTTGTTTATGCCAGCTTTGTCACAGATCAGATGGTTATAGGTGTGAGACCTTATTTCTGTGTTCTCTATTCTGTTCTGTTGGTCTGTGTGTCTGCTTTTGTACCAGTGCCATGCTCTTTTGGTTATTGTAGCCCTATAGTGTAGTTTGTTGGTAGGATGATGCCTCCTGTCTTGTTCTTTTTGCTTAGGATTGCCTTGGCTGTTCAGGGTTTTTTGGTTCCATATGAATTTTAAAATGGTTTTTATAGTTCTATGAAGAAGTTCACTGGTAGTTTGATAAGAATAGCACTGAATCTGTGTTGCTTTGGGCAGTATGGCCATTTTAACAATATTGATTCTTCCTATCCATGAATATGGAATATTTTTCCATTTCTTTGTGTCGTCTCTGGTTTATTTCAGCATTGTTTTGTAATTCCCGTTGTAGAGATCTTTCAGCTCCTTGGTTAGCTATATTTCTTGATATTTTATTCTTTTTGTGGCAATTGTGAATGGTATTGTGTTCCTGATTTGGCTTTCAACTTAGCTGTTGTTGGTTATAGAAATGCTAGTAATCTTTGTATATAGATTTTGTATCCTTTGCTGAAGTTGTTTATCAGCTTAAAGATATTTGGGCTGAGACTATGGGTTTTTCTAGATATAGAATCATATCATCTACAAACAGGGATAGTTTGACCTCCTCTCTTTCCATTTGGATGCCTTTATTTCTTTCTCTTGCCTGATTTCTCTGTCCAGGACTTACAATACTATGTTGAATAGGAGTGGTGAGAGAGGGCATTTTTGTCTTGTGCCAGTTTTCAAGGGAAATGCTTCCAGCTTTTGGCCATATGGTATAATTTTGGTTGTGGGTTTGTCATAGATGATTCTTATCATTTTGAGATATATTTCTTCTACAGCTAGTTTATTGAGAGTTTTTTAAGTGAACAGGTGTTGAATTTTATCAAAAGCCTTTTCTGCATCTATTGAGATTATTATGTGGCTTTTGTCTTTAGTTCTGTTCATATGATGAATCACATTTATTGATTTGCATATGTTGAACCAAGCTTGCAAGCTGGGGATAAAGCCTACTTAATCTTGGTGGATTAGCTTTCTAATATGCAGCTGGATTTGGTTTGCTAGTATTTTGTTGAGGATTTTTGCATCAATGTTCTTCAAGGGATTGGCCTGAAGCTTTCTTTTCTTACTGTGTCTCTGCCAGGTTTTGGTATCAGGATGATGCTGACCTCATAGAAGGAGTTGTAGAGGAGTCCCTCCTCAATTTTTTGAAATAGTTTCAGTAGGAAAAGTACCAGCTCTTCTTTGTAAATCTGGTAGAATTTGGCTGTGAATCCATCTGGTCTGGGGCTTTTTTTTTTTTTTTTTTTTTTTTTTTTTTTTGGTAGGCTATTACTGATTCCATTTTGGAGCTCATTATTGGTCTGTTCAGGGGTTCAGTTTCTTCCTGGTTCAGTCTTGGCAGGATGTATTTGGGAATTTATCCATTTCTTCTAGATTTTCTAATTTGTATGCATAGAGGTGTTCGTAATACCTTCTGATAGTTATTTTTATTTCTGTGGGGTCAGTGGTAACCCCTTTGTCACTTCTAATTGTGTTTATTCGGATCTTCCTCTCTTCTTTATTAGTTTAACTAATAGACCAACTATCTTATTTCTTTTTAAAAGAAAGCATCTCCTGGCTTTGTTGATCTTTTGAATGTTTTTTTGTGTGTCTCAGTCTCCTTCAATTCAGCTCTGATTTTGATTATTTATTGCTGGCTTTGGGGTTTGTTTGCTCTTGCTTCTCCAGTTCTAGAAAATGTAAGTTTTAAAAGGTGCCATTTTCAACAGAAATTTTAAAAGATACAAAGTAATGGATCTAACAAAAGATGTATACAGCTTTTATGGGGGGAAATTACAAACTGTTATTACATTACTTTAAAGAAAAAACAAGGAAATTCTGAGAAATGTTTATGGAGAGGAAGATTCAATGATTATTAATGTTAATTGTCCCAAAATAAACCTAAGAACTTAATATAATTCCAATTAAAAAACATTCATAGAAATGATAAACCCTAATTCTGGAGTCAGGGAAATGTGAGAAGGGACCTAAAAGCTTTTTATTGTTTTGTAATTTTTTTTTCTTAATCTAGGTAGTTGGTACATAATTGTTAATTATATACTTTTCCTTTTTTATTTCTGAAATATTATGCTTAAAAGAGGAGTACTGACTATATGACTTTGGCATTTTACTGGTGTCTACAAGCCAACCTCACAAGGTAACTGCTAATTTAATATAAATTCATATCTATATGCATTTTCACACTGGATTCTTTATTTCTTACTTCTGTGTGAATTAAAGCAGATCACTTACTCTCCTAAATCCTCAGTTTTCACATTTGCAAAACGTACTATAGAATTCAAAATTTCTAAAAAAAAAAAAAAAATTTTTAAGGAATAGGACAAAGTATACTCTCAGTAAATTTTAGTTTGTTTCTCTATGAGGGGAGATTGTCAATCTCCTTCAGCTAGAAGCATCTGGGATTCAGTACCCTTTGAGAAACACCATGAAATCCTGACATATTTAACTCAATCTTGGAAAGTAGGAGCAATTTTATACAAAGTGAATATGGCGTAGGTGTGCAATATACAACAACCTGCAGAAGGGGGGGGCCTGATGGTTAGAAAACAAACAAACAGAAAGCAACAACAACAACCACAATGAAAAAGACCCCCACACAAAAACTCCATTCAAAGATCATCAGCCTCAAAGATAAAAGGTAGATAAATCTATGAAGATGAGGGAAAAACAGTGCAAAAATGCCAACAATTAAAAAAAAAAAACCAGAATGTCCTTTCTCCTCCTGCCCAAACAGCCACCCAGTTTTGTGCTTGAAACCCAGGGCCCTGGTGGTACAGGCTCATGAGGGAATCTCCTGATCTGCAGATGGCAAAAATCCATGGGAAAAGCATAGTACCTGGGGCAGGTAGCACAGTCTCTCACTGCTTCCCTTGACTGGGGGAGGAAAGTCCCCCAGCTCCTTGCATTTCCTGGGTGAAACAATGCCCCATGTCTTCTGCTCACTCTCCGTGGGTTGCACCCACTGCCTAACCAGTCCCAATGAGATGAACTGAGTAACTCAGTTGGAAATGTAGAAATCACCTGCCTTCTGCGTTGATCTCACTGGGAGCTGAAGACTGGAGCTGTTTCTACTCAGCCATCTTGGGCTCTTCTCAAGAAATCTTTTAAAGAAAGGTTTGATACGTTGATTAAACTGATAGGCATGTTTAAAGATGTTTTCATTGTGCTAGGCAGAGCCCCTCTGTCTTCCTCTTCAATAGATTGTTTGCTTTGCATTCCAGGGCTTATTCCTCCACCCCCTCCACCCCCCCACCTCCTCACCCACCAACAAGACCAATTGAGGGATTTTCAACTAAACTCCAATACTGGTGCTTTTTTCCCTCAATTCACAGGCAGGAAACGTTAGGCTAATACATGAGAATTTTTCAACCTTATAATTGCATCTATAAATTTTTTTCACACTGGTTGCTAAGAGTGCTAGCAGATGAAAAAAATGATTGAAGTGGCAGCAGCAATGCAGACCAGTAGAGTAATTTAGAAACTTTTTATGCACATGTGTGATTCTTAGAGAAGTACAAAGAGACTTAGACTCCCATACAATAATAGTGGGAGACTTTAACACCTCACTGTTAATATTAGACAGATCAATGAGACAGAAAATTAAAAAGGATATTCAGGACTTGAACTCAGTTCTGGATCAAGTGGACCTGGTAGATATCTATAGAACTCTCCACCCCAAATCAATAGAACATACATTCTTCTCAGTGCTACATGGCACTTATTCAAAAATTGACCACATGATTGGAAGTAAACCACTCCTCAGCAAATGCAAAAGAACAGAAATTATAAAAAACAGTTTCGCAAATCACAGTGGAATCAAATTAGAACTCAAGATTAAGAAACTCGGCCGGGCGCGGTGGCTCAAGCCTGTAATCCCAGCACTTTGGGAGGCCGAGACCGGCGGATCACGAGGTCAGGAGATGGAGACCATCCTGGCTAACGCTGTGAAACCCCGTCTCTACTAAAAAATACAAAAAACTAGCCGGGCAAGGTGGTAGGCATGGGAGGCTGAGGCAGGAGAATGGCATAAACCCGGGAGGCGGAACTTGCAGTGAGCTGAGATCTGGCCACTGCACTCCAGCCTGGGCGACAGAGCGAGACTCTGTCTCAAAAAAAAAAAAAAAAAAAAAAATTAAGAAACTCACTCAAAACCATACAACTACATAGAAATTGAACAACGTGCTCCTGAATGAGTACTAGAAAAATAATGAAATTAAGGCAGAAATCAAGAAGGTCTTTGAAACCAGTGTACCAGAGATAATGTACCAGAATCTCTGGGACACACAGTGTTAAGAGGGAAGTTTATAGCACTGAATCTCCACAATAGAAAGCGGGAAAGATCTCAGATTGACACCCTAACATTGCAATTAAAAGAATCAGAGAAGCAAAAGCAAACAAATTTAAAAGCTAGCAGAAGACAGGAAATAACTAAGATCAGAGCAGAACTGAAGGAGATAGAGACAAGAAAAACCCTTCAAAAAATCAGCAAATCCTGCAGCTGGTTTTTTGAGAAAATCAACAAAGCAGACAGACCACTAGCTAGACTAATAAGAAAAGAGAGAAGAATCAAATACACACAATAAAAAACGATAAAGGGGATATCACCACTGATCCCACAGAAGTATAAACTACCATCAGAGAATACTATGAACACCTCTACACAAATAAACTAGAAAATCTAGAAGAAATGGATAAATTCCTGGACATGTACACCCTTCACAGACTAAATCAGGAAGGAGTTGCATCCCTGAATAGACCAATAACAGGTTCTAAAATTGAGACAGTAATCAATAGTATACCAGCAACAACAACAAAAAAGCCCAGGACCAGAAGGATTCACAGCCAAATTCTACCAGAAAGAGGAGCTGGCACCATTCCTTCTGAAACTATTCAAAAAAATTGAAAAAGAGGGACTCCTCCCTAACTCATTTTATGAGGCCAACATCATCCTGGTACCAAAACCTGGCAGATACACAACAAAGAAAGAAAACTTCAGGCCAATATTCCTGATGAATATCTATGTGAAAATCCTCAATAAAATACTGGCAAACTGAACGCAGCAGCAAATCAAAAAGCTTATCCACCACATTCAAGTCTGCTTCATCCCTGGGATGCAAAGCTGGTTCAACATATGCAAATCAATAAACGTAATCCATCACATAAACAGAACCAATGACAAAAGCCACATGTTTATCTCAATAGATGCAGAAAAGATCTTCAATAAAATTCAACATCCTTTCAGTTAAAAACTCTCAGTAAACTAAGTATTGAGAGAATATATCTCAAAATAGTGAGAGCCATTTATGACAAACCTGTAGCCAGTATCGTACTGAATGGGCAAAAACTGGAAGCATTCTCTTTGAAAACCTGCACAAGGCAAGGATGCCCTCTCTTACCACTCCTATTCAATATAGTATTGGAAGTTCTGACCAGGGCAATCAGGCAAGAGAAAGACATAAAAGATATTCAAATAAGAAGAGAGGAAGTCAAATTGCCTCTGTTTGCAGATGACATGATTGTGTATTTAGAAATCCCCGTCATCTCAGCCCAAAATCTCCTTAAGCTGATAAGCAATTCAGCAAAGTCTCAGGATACAAAATCAGTGTTCAAAAATCACAAGCATTCCGTATACACCAACAATAGACAAGTAGACAGCCAAATCATGAATGAACTCCCATTCACAATTGCTACAAAGAGAATAAAATACCTAAGAATGCAACTTACAAGGGAAGTGAAGGACCTCTTCAAGGAGAACTACAAACCACTGCTCAAGGAAATAAGAGAGGACACAAACAAATGGAAAAACATTTCATGCTCATGGATAGGAAGAATTAATATTGTGAAAATGGCCATACTGCCCAAAGTAATTTATAGATTCAATGCTATTCCCATCAAGCTACCATTGACTTTCTTAACAGAATTAGAAAAAATTACTTTAAATTTCATATGGAACCAAAAAAGAGCCCATATAGTCAAGGCAATCCAAAGCAAAAAGAACAAAGCTGGAAGCATCATGCTACCTGACTTCAAACTATACTACAAGGCTGCTACAGTAACCAAAACAGCATGGTACTGGTACCAAAACAGATATATAGACCAATGGAACAGAACAAAGACCTCATAAATAACACCACATGTCTACATCCATCTGATCTTTGACAAACCTGACAAAAACAAGCAGTGGGGAAAGCATTCCCTATTTAATACATGGTGCTGGGTAAACTGGGTAACTATATGCAGAAAACTGAAAGTGGACTATTTCCTTATACAAAAATTAACTCAAGATAGATTAAAGACTTACATGTAAAACCCAAAACCATAAAAACTCTAGAAGAAAACCTAGGCAATACCATTCAGGACATAGGCATGGGCAAAGACTTCATGACTGAAAAGAAGTAATTTCAACAAAAGCCAAAATTGACACATAGGATCTAATTAAACTAAAGAGCTTCTGCACAGCAAAAGAAACTAGCATCAGAGTGAATAGGCAACCTACAGAATGGGAGAAAATTTTTGCTATCTACCCATCTGACAAAGGTCTAATGTCCAGAATCTACAAGGAACTTAAACAAATTTACAAGAAAAAAGCAAACAACCCCATCGAAAAGTGGGCAAAGGATCTGAACTGACACTTCTCGAAAGAAGACATTTATGTGGCCAACAAACATATGAAAAAAAGCTCATCATCACTGATAATTAGAGAAATGCAAATCAAAACTACAATGAGATACCATCTCATGCCAGTCAGAATGGTGATTATTAAAAAGTCAAGAAACAATATATGCTGTCAAGGATGTGGAGAAAGAGGAATCCTTTTACACTGTTGATGGGAGTGTAAATTAGTTCAACAATTGTGGAAGACAGTGTGGCGGTTCCTCAAGGATCTAGAACCAGAAATTCCATTTGACCCAGCAATTCCATTACTGGGTATATGCCCAAAGGATTATAAATCATTCTACTATACAGACACATGCACATGTATGTTTATTGCAGCACTATTCACAATAGCAAAGACTTAGAACCAACCAAAATGCCCATCAATGATAGACTGGATAACGAAAATGTGGCACATATACACCATGAAATACTATGCAGCCACAAAAAAGAATGAGACCATGTCCTTTGCAGGGACATGGATGAAACTGGAAGCTGTGATTCTCAGCAAACTAACACAGGAACAGAAAACTAAACATTCCACATCTTCTCACTCATAAGTGGGAGTTGAACAATGAGAACACATGTACACAGGGAGTGGAACAACACACACTGGGGCCTGTCAGGGGGTGGAGTGCAAGGAGAGAGAGTGCATTAGGACAAACACCTAATGCATGCAGGGCTTAAAACCTAGATGGCGGGTTGATGTGTACAGCAAACCACCATGGCATGTGTCCTTGAACTTAAAGTAAAATAAAAAAAAAATTTTTTAAATCTTGTTTTTTGGTGAGAATTTCTGTCAAGTATTAGATCAAACATTCCTTCATTTAAAGACAAAAGTGCTGTTCTAAAATCCAAATCAGGAACTGTTTGAAATATAGTTGACACTTGATCAACACAGACTTGCACTGCAAATGTCTACTTATACATAGATTTTCTTTTGCCTCTGCCACCCCTGAGACAGCAAGATCAACCCCTCCTCTTCCTACTTCTCAGCCTATTCAACATGAAGGCAATGAAGATAAAGACTTTTATGATGATCTCCTTCTATTTATTGAATTGCAAATGTTATTTTCTTCACAACATTTTCTTTTCTCTGGCTTACTTGATTGTAAGAATACAGTATATAACACATACAACATGCAAACGTGTGTTAATCAACTTTTATGTTTTCAGTGAGGCTTCTGGTCAACGGTGGGCTATTAGTACTTACATTTTCAAAGAGTAAAATGTTATGTGCAGATTTTGACTATATAGAGGGTTGGTGCCCTGACCCCTGTGCTGGTCAAGGATGAACTGTGCTTACATCTTCTAAGATTAAGTTTAAAAGGACTATCCACAAAACTAATTCAGATAGTAAGTTGTATCAAGTGGGAATCAGAGAAACTGCTCCTTAATGTAGGAATTTAGAATGCCCAGGCATTCTAGATGTGATTGTATATAAACTTTAATCAAAGATCCTTGTAAATGAAGTCTTGCTGGTGCCCAGACTTTTCCCATTATGACTTAAGGAGATAAATGTAGTAAGTATATAGATATAGATAGATTAGATAGATAGATAGATAGATAGATAGATAGATAGATAGATAGATAGATAGATAGATATAGTATTCAAAGAAAACAGATGTTTCTATCCACCTTTTCTCCACAGGCTGTTCAGGACCTATTAAGATAAGAACAGGCAGTCATCTTTCCCAAGGTTGTTCAGAAAGTTATGGACTTATTAATTCAATAATATTTATTGAGTACCTTCTTGGTTACATCACTGTTCTAGATGCTGGAGATACAGTAGTAAACAAAATAAAGTTGATAATGGATGTGTAGTATGTTAGTGATGTTATAAAAAGGAAATTAATCAGCACATGAGAATAGAATGGTGGATGACGTGTAAGAGTGGTCAAGAAAGACCTCAACTAGGAGGTGACAATTGAGCAGAGACCTGAATGAAATGAGCACTATCAAGATGTTGGGGAAGACAGTCCATGACAGAGGAGAGATTGCCAAGTGCAAAATATCTGAGGTTGGAACACATTTGTTGTGCTAGAGCAAGAGCAGAAGGGCAGTGTGTGGCTTGAGCTAATGAAAAAGGAGAGCTAGTAGCAGGAAATGAGGTAGGATAAATAGCCAGAGACCATAAATGAGGTAGGATAAATAGCCAGAGACCATAAAGTGAAGGGATTCATAAGCCACAATAAAGAGCGTAGATACTATTTTAAGCGCAATAGGAAACCACTGGAAGGTTTTCAACATGGAAATGACATATACTGACATATTTTTAAAAGGGTCATCCTAGTAACTCTACAAGAATGAACTACAGAGGGGTAAGAGTGAAAGGGAGGAAACAGAGTAAGAGGCTATTGCAGTCTCACGTCTACAGTCCAGGTGAGAGATCATGGTGGCTGAGACCTGGAGTGTACTGGTGGAAGTAATGAGATGAGTGAGAGTAGAACTTGTAATATTTGCTAATGGATTAGATGTGGCATGTAAGAGAAGGAAAGAGATGACTAACTTCTGTGACTTTAGCAAATGTATGAGCAGTGACATCATTTACTGAGATGGGAAACACTGAAGAAGGAGCAGTTTTGTGGGAGAGGGGGGAATCTAGGGTTCATTTTTGGAAATGTTAAACTTGAGATCTCTGTAAGAAATCCAAGACCAGGTAGCAGACATGAGACTGGAGTTTGGGGAAAGGTTGAAACTGAAGACATCTGAGAGATGTCAGTTTATAAATTGTATTTAAAGCAATGAAATCACCTATGGAGAGAGTATAGATAGAGAGGTGTAGGTGTCTGAGGATTAATACTAGGGCATTACAACCTATGGAGATATGGAACAACAACAACAACAACAACAAAACAACAGTAAAGGAGACTCGAAAGGGGCAGCCAGCAAAGAAGAAAAACCAGTCCTACAAGCCAAGTGATAAAAGTATTTCATGAAGAGAATGATAAACTTTAATGAATGATGCAGAGAGCTCCAGGAATATGAAAATTGAGGATTGACACTGAATTTGACAACGTGAAGGGGACTTAATGAGGCAGATTTCAGTGAAGTGCTGATGACACAAGCCACATTGCAGTGGATTTAAGGTATAGTTGGAAGGAAAGAAGTGAAGATTTTATAGTCAACACTTTCAAAGACTTTGATTGTGGGAATTTTGAAACAAGGAGTATTTTCAGGATTGGAGATATTAAATCATGTTTGTATGCAGATGAGAATGATAGTAAAATTTATGCTGTAGAGAAAAAAGAGATAATTACAGAACATTGTTCTTGAGGTTGTGAGAAATGTATGAGTGACAATACACAAAGTGGGAAGTTGTTCTTACATAGGAACCAGACAGTTGATCTTGTATAACTGGAGGGAAGGGAGAGTATATGGGTGCCAAAGCAATGAGGGTTGAAGATGTGATAGTGATGGATATAGAAGTTAGAACTATTTCTGATCAATTTTTCAGTGAAATAAGTCAGCTTATCAGCTAAATGAGGAGTAGGGAAAAGGTGCTGGGATTTTGAGGCAGGAAGCAACAGGATGATATAGTAATCTTAGACAATGGGAGAATTATTTGATCTTAGGGAAGGGTAGTAAGACTGTCCAGCAGCACTGAAGGTCTACATATGGCTCATGGCGATAAATCTAAAATGGGTCCACTGGCATACCTTATTACAAATTATGTTCAGAAACTGAGGTGCAAGCATGTAATAGGTATCAAGATGAACTTAAACCAAGGTTGAGGTTTTGTCTATGGCTACAAGCCGTCTTGGTCCAATTCATGACACTTCTCTTGAAGTCACATACGAAGCAACAGAGTGCAGTGCAGTAGTAGGTGGACTACAAATTCACGTAAGCTAAAACAAGAATTGCGGGAAGAAGGAGTGGCTAGAGATAAAGCTGGGGAAACAAACGAAAATACCATAGGGAAGATGAAACACTTTATTCATTCCTCAGACTTTTCCATATGAATCCATCTTCTGAAAAATCCCCAAATTTTGTGATGGATCCTGATTACTAAGAAGAGAGAGAGAGAGGCAAATTTGAGAGAATCCATGTTATAGTATTTATTTCCAATTCTCCCATCATTCAATAAACTATTCCCACCAATAGCCCCAAAGCAATAAGTAGTATAAAGCTATCATACATCTGGGTATGAACTTAACTGATTTGTGTATGAACTTAACTGTGTGAGAAGAAACAGGAGAAGGCAGTATTACTCAACAGCACATGAGGCCTTTGGCTGTTCTTCAGGGCATCTCTTCTCTTCCTTTTCAGATGGGACATACTTTGATACAGTATAAAAAGGAAAGCTCAGCAAGGAAACACGGTTGTCCAAAAAGATGTTTAAAAAGTTTTATGGGGGTGGAGAATGGCAGTTACAGAACTTTTACATTGTGATCTGTTTTCCAAGAAGTTAGGTTAGGGACATTTTCTAAGACAATCTTTAAACAAAAATCAATTCACTGGGAAAGAAAGCTCTCTATGTTGAAAAATAATCTCTCTCTCTCTCTCTCTCTCTCTCTCTGTGTGTGTGTGTGTGTGTGTGTGTGTGTGTGTGTGTGTGTGTGGTTTGTTATAGCAGACATGGATTCTGGCTATGGATATAACTATGAATACTGCCACCACAGTTCTTTGCTAATTCTACAGTTAAATACATTCTGTGTGTGATAAGATCCCTTTTTCAGGTTCTGCACATTGGCAGCTGGTTTGCACACTGGCAGCTGTTAAATTTTGTAATTGCACAAGTGATAACAGCAGCCTAAACAGGTTTTCATGTTTTCCAGTTCTTCCTTAAGGAAAATGAACAAGCATTTCCAATGATCATACATAGAATCCAGGCTCCTAGTAAAGAATTTTGGGGTCCGTATTATAAGGAATCATGTTGAGATGAACCTTAGAAACCAGATTAATGAGCATGGATCTTATCCTAAAAGCAAATGAAGAGGGCAAGTAATGAAAATATTTTTAAAAATTTTTGGTATAAAACAACATTGATCCATTATCTCTCATGAACCTGTTGAGTGGTCCTGCTGGTCTTGCTTGGGCTAACTGCTGAAATGGCATTTAGCTATAGGGTCTGAGATGGCGTCAGTCATATGTCTGGTAGTTGGTGCTGGCCTCTCACCCTCCACATGGGTGCTCATCTTCCAGTAGGCTAAGTTGCTTTTCTTACATTTTGGCCTCAGGGAAGTATCTAAGAGGAGGAAAGTGCAAGCTACATGGTGCTCAACATCAGTAATCATCAGGAAAATACAAATTAAAAGCACAATGAGATATCATTTCATACCTAGTAGAATGGCTATTTTCAAGAAGATGAAAGATAACGTGTGCTGGAAAGGATATGGAGAAAAGGAAACCCTTGCACATTGTTGTTGGGAATGTAAATTAGTACAGCCACTGCCATTATGGAAAACAGTGTGGTGATTTCTAAAAACAAAAAAATGGAACCACCATATGATCCAACAATCACACTACTGGTTACTTATCCAAAGAAAACAGTATGTCAAAGAGATATATTAGCACCTCCATGTTCGTTGTAGCCCTACTGACAGTAGCCAAGATATAGAATCAAACTAAGTGCTCATCAATGAATGAATGGATAAAGAAAATATGCTGCATACATAAGCAATGGAATATTATTCAGCATTTATAAAGAAAAAAATCCTGTCATTTGTGACAACATGTGTGAACATGGAGGACATTATGCTAAGTGAGATAAGCCAGACATGGAAAGACAAATACTGCATGATCTTACTTATATGTGGAATCTAAAACAGTCAAATTCATAGAAGCAAAGAGTAGAATGGTGGTTACCAAGGGCTGGGGCGGGGGAGGTTGGGAAGATATTAGTCATAGGATATAAAATTTCAGTTAGAAAGGAGGAATAGCTTCAAGAGATCTGTTGTACAACATAATGACTATAGTTAAAAATGAGGTATTGTATTTTTGAAAATTGCTAAGAGAGTTCTCACAGCAAATAAATATGTGAGCTAATGGGTATGTTAATTATCTTAATTTGGCTACTCCACAATGCATACACAGATCAACACATCATGTTGTACACCATAAATATATAAAATTTTTGTTTGTCAATTTAAAAAGTAGATAATTTAAAATCATGTTGTATAACTTAAATATATATATACACATAATTTTTCTTTGGTGAGTATACCTCAACAAAGCTGATAAAAAACAAATGGATGGAGAAACTTCACTGTTTAGAGAAATAGCATTCATGAAGATCCTTATATTTAATATCTTTAAGGAAATTACTTTTATATTACTTCTTTTGAGATTCATAGTCAACACTTTTCCTTCAATTTATGGTGCCTTCCATTAATTATAAGCCTCAATCTGAAGTTGTGCTTCTCCCAGTCTTTTAGATGCCAAAGAAAGGCTTTCAGCAACTGCTTGAGCTTGATGGTGTACTGTAGGAGATGCTAAGGAGTGGCTCACTCTTCTATTCCAACTTTTTTCTAGTGTGGGTTTCTGTAATTCAAAGATTGAAAAACTCCCTTGCAGCTAAGATTTGGAATATGATTCGTGCTTCCCCAAGCAGATACTATTGTGTGAAACTTTAATTGAGAACTGAGTTAAGTGTAAAGTGTAGATTTTCCAAACCTGACTGCTTTCAACAAATATATTCACAATTTTATTGATAGTAAATTCAGTTATTGCATTAAATTTAGTTTTAAATAATATTGTAACAGAGGAGTTTAAGAATTTTTACCAATGAAGTAGGCTAGGCCACTTTTTCAGATAGTTCTTTTTGGTTATGTTATGCTCACCATAATAGATGTAAGGTTTTAAAATGTGTTTATCATTTTATTTCCAAAACATATACACATACCTTAACACAATGAACTCTTTTGTTTTTATTTTCCAGTTGTTTTAATAATTAAGAGCCTTACTATAGTAAAATACAATTTTTACATTCATGTGGTGATATGGTTTGGATCTGTGTCCCCACCTAAATCTCATGTTGAATTGTGATCCCCAGTGTTGCAGATGGGGCCTGGTGGGAAGTGATTGGATCATGGAGGCAGATTTCTCATGAATGACAGTACCATGCCCTTGTACTGTCCTCACAATGATGAGTGAGTTCTCATGAGATCTAGTCATTTAAAAGTGTATGGTATTTTCTCCCTCCTCTTGCTCCTGTTCTGGCCATGTGACATGCTTGCTCGCATTTCACTTTGTGCCATGATTGTAAGCTTCCTGAGGCCTACCCAGAAGCAAAGCATATGCTAGCATCATGCTTCTTGTGTAACCCACAGAACCATGAGCCAATCAAACCTCTTTTCTTTATAAATTACCCAGTCTCAGGTATTTCTTTATAGCAATGTGATAATGGACTAAATATATGACAAAAGTAGTTTCTCATATTGGTGTAAACACTATATTTGTAAAAAGTAAAGCCTTCCTGCCAAAAATGTATGGAAAAGCATGAAATGGAATTTTGCTGGTTTTCTCACCAGGAGAGTAGTTTGTTTTCTGTTCTAGCCATATAAGCATCTTTTAAAGTAGCATTGCCTCTAGTTTCATCATTTGTAATTTCAAGATTATAAACTGTGTGTGGTCCCCTTATAACTTTCTGCATTACTATGAATTTTAATGATAGGTTTCTTATAAAGAAGCTAAAAACAGTTGACTGACACCAATGGGCTAGAATTTATACAGAAGATACACAACTGTAACGTTAGCTTATTTTTGAGGATCTAAAAATCAAATCAATTGAACTCATAGATATAGAGAGTAGAGGGATGGTTATGAGAAGCTGGGAAGGGTAGTGGGGGAAGGTGGGCATGGTTAATGCATACAAAAAATAGAAAGAATGGATAAGATTTATTATTTGATTCCACAATAGGGCAACTGTAGCCAATAATAACTTAATTGTATTTTCTAAAATAACTGAAATAATATAACTGAATTGTTTGTAACTCAAAGGATAAATGCTTGAGGGAATGGATAATCTATTCACCATGATTTACTTATTTCATATTGCATGCTTGTATCAAAATATCTCATGTACCCCATAAATACATACACCTAATATGCATCCACAAAAAAATTTTTTTAATTAAAAATTCTAAAAATGAAAAAAAATCATATAAAAATATTTCTAGTTTTCATTAAGAAAATCTACATATTGTAAAAGTCTTTAGCTATCTTGATGTTCCTCGAATACAAAAATATTTTTAAATTTTTTTCTCAGCATGGATCACCAATGACACAAAATGTATAACTTGGTTAGTTTTACACTATTTATCTTAGATCCTGAGTTTCTTTCAAATATTTCTTTTAAAAAGTGGAAATCTACTATTGGTCATAAAAATTAATTTTCTAATCTGTTTCTTCAAAAATTTAGTCTTCAATAGTACTCTCAGGAGATACCAAGGAACTTACATCAATACATTAGTATATTTATGATGTCAATGCAATAATGTATATGGAACCTTTAAAATCAATATAAATATGCTATTTTTATTAATATACATCTTGAGGTGGTTAAGGAATGTTAAAAACCTTGCTCTTAACTCCAGATGGCATTTTATTGTGTGTGAATAATGAGTCTCAAAGAAGACAGCAAAACATTCTCATCAACTTTGTAGCAGTAAAAAAGCACTAGCTCACTAGCTAGTGGGTGTCACCTTTTCCTAATTCTTTTTAAAATTAATTAATTAATTTTTAGTGGTTATAGTTGTACATATTTTGGAGGTACATGTGATATTTTGATGCATGTTTCTAACTCTTTTAAAATCTAAAATTTGGAGACAATTTCTGTTTCAGTCTTTGTTGAATATAGTGGATTATATATGACTAGGCTAAGGGTGTCCTTCACTCAGTATCAGGATACCAGAAATAAAGATAGAAAATACCTTTGGTTTTTATTAAGAAGTAAATTTAAAGTCAAAAGGGGTATTGGTTCTTCATTATTATTATTTTATTTGTAAATTAAAGCTACATTTATAATATTAATCATAAAGTCCCCTTAACAATAATAATAAAATTGTTCTTGGTAACACAACAATAGGAAATAGTCATACCATACGCCTCAAGTCTTTGTCCTTTTTTTCCTAGGGCATGGTGAAAAAATGGGGGTGGGAGGACAACATAGCTATCTGAAATACTTCCAGAAACATGTTTTTCAGTGTTTTCGTTTCATCCTCAATGAGGATAGAATAGTTTCTTGGAACAGATGATTTAGTGTAATAGAATGGGCATGGGTTTTGGAGTTGGCCAACCTGCTGCAGCACTAACTTGGCCACTGGGCTAGATGAAAAATGAAGCCTCTGCTTCTCTGATGTTTTCTTTCCCCTTCTGGACTTCAGCCACACTGGCGTCCTCACCATTATTTAAGTATATCAAATATGCTCCTACTTCTTGGCATTTGCTTTGCTGTTCTCTCTGCCAGAAATGCTCTTTCCTCAGATATTTCACAGCTTCTTCTTTTGCTTAATTCAGATCCATGCAAATGCTATCTTCTCAGAGCAGCCTTCCCTGACCTTTCTCTCAAAAATAGCTCTTGTTCCTATTTTATCACCTTGTTTTATAATTTGTCATAACACTTTCAATCACTTAACATTATGTTGTATCACATTATATTACTTCATATTATATCATACATTTATATCTATTTATAAAAATTGTGTAACTATTTACTTTCTGTCTTCTTCACCAGAATGTAAGCTTCATGAATCAAGTTGTTTGTCTTGTACACTGCTGTATTTCCATGGAGTGCCTTAAACAGTGATAGGTAAATAGCAAAGACTCAAAAAGTATATGTTAAATGAATTGATAAATGCATGAATAATATTGATTTTGCAGGATTACTTTAGAGAACTAAATAAGACAACTTATAAACAAGATAGCAGTAGATGTTCAATCAGTGTGAGCTGACATTATTCTGTGGTGGGAGAACAATATTGTATTATTCCCTTTTTATTGACATCAATAAAGATGGTAAGCCAATATATCTGTATGAAATTCTTCTATAAACAATTTTGTTAACTTAGTACTACAGTGTTGAGAGGTATTTTTTATTGTGGTAAAAATCATATAACATGAGATCTACCCTCTTAAATTTTTAAGTGTACAGTACAGTACTGTTAACTACATGCATATTGCTGTACCGTAGATCTCTAGAACTTTTTCATCTTGTGTGACTAAACTCTACCAATTGACAATAATTCCCCATCTCCCCCAATAGCTCCTGACAATCACTGTTTTACGTTCTGCTTCTAAGTGTTTATCTACTTTAAATATCTCATATAACTTGAATCATGCAACATTTGTCCTTCTGTGACTAATTTCACTTCGTGTAATCTCCTCGAGATTCATCCATGATGTAGAACATGACAGGACTTCCTTCTTTTTAAGGCTGAATAATATTCAATTATATGTACATACCATATTTTCTTTATCCATTCATTCACTGGTGGACATTTATGTTGCTTCCACCTCTTGACTATTGTGAATAATACTACAGTGAACATGTGAGTATAAATATCTCTTCAAGATCCTATTTTCAATTGTTTTGGTTAAAAACCCAAGAGTGGGATTGCTGAATCATATAGTAGTTCTATTTTTAACATTTTGAGGAAACTCCATAGTGTTTTCATAGTGGATGCACTATTTTACATTCCCACCATAGTGCACAAGTGTTCCAATTTCTTCACATTTTTACCAAAACTTTTTATTTTCAGGGCTTTAAGAAATTTTTTTTAATAATGGCCATCCTAAAAGGTATGAGGTGATATCTCATTGTGGTTTTGAATTACATTTCCTTGATAATTAGTGATGCTGAAAATAATTTCATATTTTCATGTTGGCCATTTGTGTGTCCTCTTTGGAGAAATGCCTAATCAAGTCATTTGCCTATTGTTTAATTGGTTTTTTTTTAATTGCTATTGAGTTATAGAACAGGTTATATGCCTATCAGCTATTTGGATGTATTCTGTGGAGAAATGTCTAATCAAGTCCTTTGCCTATTGTTTAATTGAATTATTATTTTGTTATTATTGAGTCATAGGACTTGTGTATTTTGGATATTAACCCCTTTTAAATAGATGGTTTGCAAATATTCTGTCTCATTCTGTAGGTTGTATTTTTACTCTGCTGATTTTTTCCTTTGCTGTGCACAGTCTTTAGTTTAATATAGTCCCACCTGTCTATTTTTGCTTTTGATGCCTGTGCTTTTGTTGTCATATCCAATAAATTATTGCCAAGATCAACGTTATGATTGCTTTCTTCTAATAGTTTTACAGCTCCAGGTGCTATGTTTAACTCTTTATCCATTTGGAGTTGATTTTTGTATAGATAAAGGTCCAGTTTCATTCTTTTGTATGTGGATATTCAGTTTTCCCAGCACCATTTCTTGAAAAGACTATCCTTTCCCCATTGTGTAGTTTGGCACCCTTGCTAAAAACTTAGTTGGCTGTGTATGCATGGGTTTATTTCTGGGTATTCTATTCTGTTCCATTGTTTTATATGTTTTTATTTATCTAAGTACTGTTTTGTTTTGGCTAGTGCAGCTTTGTAATGTGTTTTGAACTCAGCAAGTGTGAGGGCTCCAGCTTTGTTCATCTTGCTCAAGATTGTTTTAGGTATTCAGGGTCCATTGTGGTTTCATATGAATTTTAGGATGGTTATATTTATTTCTGCAAAAAAATGCCATTTGGATTTTGGTAGGCATAGCCTTGAATCAAGAGATTGCTTTGGATAATGCTGTGGTCTTAATGTTGGTGCCCCTCCACAAAAATTTATATGTTAGGACTTAGTACCATATATCTTGGCTGCGTCCCCACTCAAATATCATCTTGAATTCCCACATGTTGCAGGAGGGACCTGGTGGGAGGTAATTGAATTATGGGGGCAGGTCTTTCCTGTGCTGTTCTCATGATAGTGAATAAATCTCATGAGATCTGATGGTTTTCAAAAGAGGAGTTACCCTGCACAAGTTTGCTCTTTTTTCCTCCTGCCATCCATGTAAGACATGACTTGCTCCTCCTTGCCTTCTGCCATGATTATGAGGCCTCCCCAACCATGTAGAACTGTAAGTCCATTAAACCTCTTTCTTTTGTAAATTGCCCAGTCTTGGGTATGTCCTTATCAGCAACATGAAAATGGACTAATATAGTAAATTGATACCAAGAGTTGAGTGCTGCTGAAAAGATACTTGAAAATGTGGAAGCAACTTTGGAACTGGGTAACAGGCAGAGGTTGGAACAGTTTGGAGGGCTCAGAAGAAGACAGGAAAATGTGGGAAAGTTTGGAACTTCCTAGAGACTTGTTTAACAGCTTTGCCCAAAATGCTGATAGCGCTATGGACAATAAAGTACAGGCTGATGTGGCCTCAGATGGAAATGAGGAACTTGTTGGGAGCTGGAGCAAAGGTGACTCTTGTTATATTTTAGCAAAGAGACTGGCAGCATTTTGCTCCTGCCCTAGAGAATTGTGGAACTTTGAAATTGAGAGACATGATTTAAGGTATCTGGCAGAAGAAATTTCTAAGCAGCAAAGCATTCAAGATGTGACTTGGGTGCTATTAAAGGCATTCCATTTTATAAGGGAAGCAGAGCATAAAAGTTTGGAAAATTTGCAGCCTGACAATGTGATCGAAAAGAAAATCCCATTTTCTGAGGAGAAATTCGAGCCTGCTGCAGAAATTTGCATAAGTAATGAGGATCTGAATGTTAATCCCCAAGACAATAAGCAAATGTCTCCAGGGCATGTCAGAGGTTTTCACAGCAGCCCCTCCCATCACAGGCTTAGAGGCCTAGGAGGAAAACATGGTTTCATAGGCCAGATCTAGTGTCCCCATGCTGTGTTCAGTCTAGGGACTTGGTGCCCCATGTCCCAGATGTTCCAACCATTACTAAGAGGGACCAAGGTATAACTTTGGCCGTGGTCTCAGAGGGTGCAAGCCCCAAGCCTTGGAAGCTTCCAAATGGTGTTGAGCCTGCAGGTGCACAGAAGTCAAGAATTGAGGTTTGGGAATCTCTGCCTAGATTTCAGGGGATATATAGAAACACCTGGATGTCCAGGCAGAAGTTTGCTGCAGGGGTGGAGCTCTCATGGAGAACCTCTGCTAGGACAATGCAAAAGGCAAATGTTGGGTGTGAGCTCTCACACAGAGTCCCTACTGGGGCACCACCTAGTGGAATTGTGAGAAGAAGGCCTCTGTCCTTCAGACCCCAGAATAGTAGATCCACTGACAGCTTTCACTGTGCACATGGAAAAGTTGCAGGTACTCAATGCCAGCCTGTGAAAGCAGCCAGCAGGGAGTCTGTACCCTGCAAAGCCACAGGGCCGGAGCTGCCTAAGACCATGGGAACACACCTCTTGCATAAGCATGACCTGGATATGAGAAATGGAGTCAAAGGAGATCATTTTGGATATTTAAGATTTGACTCCCCTGCTGGATTTCAGACTTGTATGGGGCCTATAGCCCCTTTGTTTTGTCTAATTTTCCCATTTGGAATGGCTGTATTTACCCAATGACTGTACCCCCATTGTATCTAGGAAGTAACTTGCTTTGATTTTACAAGGTCAAAGGCAGAAGGGACTTGCCTTGTCTCAGATAAGACTTTGGACAGTGGACTTTTGCGTTAATGCTGAAATAAGTTTAGACATTGGGGGACTGTTGGGAAGACATGATTGGTTTTGAAATGTGAAGACATGAGATTTGGAAGGGGCCAGGGGTGGAATGATATGGTTTGGCTGTGTCCCTGCCAAAATCTCATGTTGAATTACCACATATTGTGGGAGGGACCTGGTGGGAGGTAACTGAATCACGAGGGCAGGTCTTTCTCATGCTGTTCTTGTGATTGTGAATAAGTCTTATGAGATCTTATGGTTTTAAAAAGATGAGGTCCCCTGCACAAGTTCTCTCTTTTTACCTTCTGCCATCCAGGTAAGATGTGACTTGCTCCTCCTTGCCTTCCACCATGATCATGAGGCCTCCCCAACCATGTGAAACTGTAAGTCCATTAAACCTCTTTCTTTTGTAAATTGCCCAGTCTTAGGTATGTCTTTATCAGCAACATGAAAATGGACTAATACAGTACCCAATGTGATAATATTAAGAGGTAAGGGCTTTGGGAAGTTATTGAGTCACAAGGGCTCCATCCTCATGAATGGGATTAGTACCCTTATAAACAAGGTTTGATGGAGCTCCCTTGTCCCTTCCACCATGCAAGGACACAGCAACAAGGTACCATCTCTGAATAGTGGGCCCTCACCAGACACCAAATCTGCTGGCACCTTGATCTTGGTTCCCAGTCTCTGAAACTGTGAGCACTAAATTTTTGTTGTTTATAATTTACCCAGTGTAAGGCATTTTGTTATAGTAGCCAAATGAACTAAGAGAGGTAGTATAGACATTTTAACAATATTAAGTCTTCCAATCCATGAAACATGAGATGTCTTGTCACTTATTTGTCTCTTTTTTAATTTCTTTCAGCAAGGATTTTCAGTGTACAAGCCTTTTATCTATTTGTTTAATTTTGTGCCCAAGTATTTTATTTTTCTAATGCTATTGTAAATGGGATTTTTTAATTTTTGAAAAGGATTATTTGTTGTTAGTGTATAGAAATGTAAGTGATTTTTCTACATTGATTTTGCATGCCTCAACCTTACTAAATTCATGTATTAGTTTTAAGAGAGGTGAATATTTTTAATGCAGACTACTTGTTCCTATTTGAATCTGCCAAGTGTCCTTCAGCCTGGTCTGTTTATCTTTCAATGTTTCCGTTTTTAAGTAGCCCTTCTTGTCTGCCTCTCTGGGTCCCTAAGATCATTAAAGAAAACTAGCTAGGCTGTCTTTGACTCAGCCAGACTGAGTCAAGCTGCTGAGGTACTTTGGAATCACCTGTATTTAGACATTTTAATAGAACAGGACAGAACTAAAAACTGGGGTCAGGGCTGATCCTACCCTGGCTGGTGATGTGAGTCTAGCCATGAATTTTGGTTATCCTGGGGACCAGGAAACAGAAATGGCACTACACAACCTTTCTCTATCCTAGCAAACCCAAATTTCACAAGGCATTGCCTCTGTTTCCTCAGTAACAGCCACCATAAAAATAACACATCCTGATAATATTTTACATGTTTCAGGCTCTGGATTACTATGAAGAGCTTCTTGGGTATATATTCTGTGAGCTCTACAATAGCTGCACATTGTTTTGTTTTGTTTTGTTTTGTTTTAAGTACATAGTGATTCCCTTGGATGAGGGCAATTTACTACATTTCACACCAGATTTTCCAATGTAGTTGATATAAAACACTTTTTACTCAGTTCAGGAGGACCATTTAAAATGGGATTTAGATAAAGCTTGGTTTCAGGTGAAAAAAGTGCCCTCCCTTGTCAAAATACAAGAAAAATTACAGCAATATATTACACCTATCAACTTTAAAATTTTATGCATTGACATAACATCATGTGAAGAAATAGAAGCTAAAAAATAACCTGAACTAGAGAAAAGGTTTATGTTCATATATATTTATGGTAACATTATTCATAATGGTAAAAACTAGAAAACCTATGTATCCAACACTAGAAGGATAGTTCAATTATCCACTAAAATTACGCCCATTAAGAGATTATGATAGAATTTAAAAGTACTTATGTGATAATATTAAGAGGAAAAAGAGGAGGTGGAGCAAGATAGCAGAATAGAAGGCTCCACCAGCCATCTCCCCAAAAGGGCACCAATTTAACAACTATCTACACAAGAAAAGCACCTTCATAGGAACCAAAAATCAGGTGAGCACTCACAGTTCCCAGTTTTAACTTCTTATCTCTGAAAGAGGCACTGAAGAAGTAGAAAAACCAGTCTTGAATTGTTGATGCCACCCTTCCTCCCCAACCCCATCCCCACAATTCTCCCACCCCCCAACAGCCACAACATGATGTGCCGGGCATTTCTGTGCCTTGGAAAGAGGGAGAGCCAGCAATTGTGAGACATTAGACTCAATGCTGTCTTGTTATAGCAGACAGGAAAACTGTACCAAACTCAGCTGAGGTCCAACCATGGAGGGAGCATTTAAATCAGCCCTAGCCAGAGGGGAATCAGTGATCCCAGTGGTCAGAACTCAAGTTCCAGCAAACCTAAAGCTAAATTGCTATGGGGAGCTAAATGAACTTGAAAGACAGTCTAGGCCACAAGGGCAGCATTTTAGGTGAGAGTCCTAGTACTCACCTGGGCCCAGAACCAGGAGTCTGCAGAGGACACATGACCTACTGGGACACCAACTGGGGTGGCTAAGAGAGTGCTGGAATATTCCTCCCTTAGCCCCAGGCTGCACAGTTCATGGTTCCAAAAGAGACCCTTCCTTTCAGTTGAGGAAAGGAGAGAGAAGAGTGGGGAGGACGCTGCCTTGGATCTTGGATACCAGCTCAGCCACAGTAGGATAGGGCACTCATCAAGGTCATGAGGCCCTCTTTCCAGGTCTTAACTCCCATACATTTCTAGACATGCTGTGGGCCAAAAGAAAACCTGCTTCCTTGAAGTGAAAATCCCAGTTCTCGTAGGATTCATCACTTGATAACTGAAGAACCCTTAGGCTCTGAATAACCAGCAGTTATACCCAGGTACTATGCTGAGGGCCTTGGGTGAGCCTCTGAGATTTGCTGGCTTCACTTGAGACTCAGCGTATTACCAGCTGTGGTGACTATGGGGTGAGACTCCTACTTGAGAAAAGCGGAGGGAAAAGTAAAGGGAACTTTGTCTTGCACCTTAGGTACCAGCTCGGCCGCAGGGGAATAGAGCACAAAGCAGGCTCTTAGGATCCCTGATTCCAGAATTTGGCTCTTGGACAGCATTTCTTGACGTGCCTTGGGCCACAGGGGAGTCCACTGCCCTGAAGGGTGAGTCCCAGGCCAGGCAGCATTCACCACAAACTGACTTAAGAGACTCTGGGCCTTAAGGGAACATCAGCAGTAATCTGGCAATACTTACTGTGCTTGCAGGGCTATGGGGTCAGGCTCCTCTGCCTTTGGAAAGGGGAAGTAAGAGTAAGAGGGACCACATTTTGTTATCTGAGCGCCAGCAGTAAAATAGAACACCAGGTAGACTTCTAAGGTTTTTGACTCTATTCCCTGGCTCCCAGAAAGCACTCTTGGACCCACCCAGGAACTCAGAGGATTCACCATGCTGAAAGGAAGACTGGCTTTTCCACCGGCTTATTGTTGAGCCCCACTGCCTTCAGTGAACATAGGAAGTAGCCAAGGAGTTGTTACAGCAAGCCTGGGGCCAGACCCAGTGCTGTGCTGGCTTCGGGTCTGATCCAGTGCAGTCATAGTTGTGGTGGCCATGGGATGCTTGTGTTACTTCACCCCCAAATCCTGGTGACTCAGAACAGAGAGAGAAAATCCATTTGTTTGGGAGAAAGTAAGGAAAGAGAACAAGAGTCTCTGCCTGGTAATCCAGAAAATTCTCCCACATCTTGTCCAAGACCATCAAAGTAGTACCTGTATGAGTCTGCAAAAATGACACTATTACTAGGTTTTGGGTGCCCCCTAAAGCAGATACAGCTTAGGTCACAACTCCCAAGTCCTTTCAAAAATCTGGAAAAGCTTCCCAAGAAGGATGGGTACAAACAAGCTGAGATAGTGAAGACTAAAATAAATACCTAACTCTTCAATACCTAGAAACAGACGAACATCTACAAGTATCAAGACATTCCAGGAAAACATGACCTTACCAAATGAACTAAATAAGGCACTAGGGACCAATCCTGGAGAAAAGAAGATAGGTGACCTTTCAGACAGAGAATTCAAAATAGCAGTGTTGAGGAAACTCAAAAAGATTCAAAATAACATGAGAAGGAATTCAGAATTCTATCAGATGAATTTAGCAAAGAGATTGAAATAATTTAAAAGGAGAAATTCTGGAGTTGATAAATGCAATTGGCATACTGAAGAATGCATCAGAGTCTTTTAATAGCACAATTGATTAAGCAGAAAAACAAACAGTGATCTTGAAGACAGGCTATTTGAAAATACAGTCAGAGGAGTCAAAAGAAAAAAGAATAAAAAACAATGAGGTACACCTACAGGATCTAGAAAATAGCTTCAAAAGGGCAAATCTAAGAGTGATTGGCGTTAAAGAAGAGGTAGAGAAAGAGATGGGATAGAAAGTTTATTCAAAGGGATAATAATGAGAACTTTCCAAACCTAAGAGTTATAGCAATATCCAAGTACAAGAGAGTTATAGAACAGCAAGCAGATTTAACCCAAAGAAGACCACCTCAAGGCATTTAATAATCAAACTCCCAAAGATTAAGGATAAAGAAAGAATCCTAAAAGCAGCAAGAAAAAAGAAATGAATAATATTCAAAGGAATTCGAATATATATGGCAGCAGACTTTTCAGTGGAAACAGGCCAGTAAAGAGGGACATAACATAATGGAAACAGGCCAGCAGACAGGCGCATGACATAATTAAGGTACTGGAGGGGAAAAAAAAAATTTTACCCTAGAATAGTATATATCTGGCAAAATATTCTTCAAGCATGAAGGAGAAATTAAGACTTTCCCAAACAAAAGCTGAGGGATTTCATCAACACCAGATCTATCCTACAAGAAATGCTAGAGGGAATACTTCAATTAGAAAGAAAAGGATGTTAATAAGTAATATGTGGTCACCTGAATGTACACAACTCACTGGTAATAGTACGCACACAGAAAAACACAGAATATTGTAACATTATAACCGTGCTGTGTTAACTTTACTTATTCTAAGTAAAAAGACTAAACAATGAACTAATCAAAAATAACAACTACAACAGCTTTCAAGACATAAACCATACAGTAAGATATAAATAGAAACAAAAAAAGTTAAAAAACAAAGGATGAAGTTAAGAAGTAAATTTTATTAGCTTTCTTTTTGCTTATCTGTTTCTTTGTTTATACATTGTTATCAGCTTGATTCTATTTGTGAGCCTTATGGTAACATGAAACCAAAAACATACAATGGAGACAAAAAAATACAAAGCAAGAAACTAAATCACCAAAGAAAATCGCCTTCACAAAAGAAGGACAAGAAGGAAAGAAAGAAAAGAGAGAAGACCACAAAACAACCAGAAAACAAATAACTAAAAGGCAGGAGGAAGTCTTTATTTATCAATAACATTGAATGTAAATGTACTAAACTCTCCAATCAAAAGACATGACTGGCTGAATGGATTTTTAAAGACCCAAAAATCTGTTACCTGCAAGAAATATACCTCACCTATAAAGACACATGTAAACTGAAAATAAAGGGATGGGAAAAGATATTCCATGTCAATGGAAACCAAAAAAGATCAGGAATACCTATACTTATATCAGACAAAATAGATTTCAAGACAAAAACTGTAAGAAGAGACAAAGAAGGTTTCTATATAATGATAAAGGTGTCGATTCAGCAAGAGGATATAGTAATTTCAAATATAGATTTACCCAATACTGGTCCACCCAGATATATAAAGCAAGTATTATTAGAGCTAAAGAGAGAGGGCTAGGCGTGGTGGCTCATGCCTGTGACTCCAGCACTTTGGGAGGCTGAAGTGGGCGGATCACGAGGTCAGGAGATCGAGACCACACCCATCTCTACTAAAAATACTAAAAATTAGCCAGGCATGGTGGCGGGTGCCTATAGTCCCAGCTACTCGGGAGGCTGAGGCAGAAGAATGGCAACCCAGGAGGTGGAGCTTGCAGTGAGCCAAGATAGTGCCACTGCACTCCAGCCTGGGTGACAGAGCGAAACTCCATCAAAAATTTTTTCTTTCTAAGGTTGTCATCTATTAAGGCAGCCTTAGCTCTTAGAAAGATCTTATTACAATTAAGGTCTGGTTATGTTAGTCCTTTCAAAATCAGATTACCTTTACTAAGTGCCTATATGTGCAACAAAAATCCTCTTTTGCAAACTAGTTGGTGGAATTCAAGGAATAATTATTTCTAGAAAACCTGCTAAAGATGTTAATCACAGTCTAAGAACAGTAGCAACACAAATGTAACTGTAGGTGAAATGGTTAAGATTGCTATATTCACTTGATAGCATATTATGCTACATTTTATAAAACATATCCACAAAATTTTTGAAGCTCCTGTCATAAAAAGGTGGGGTCTAATTTCCCTTGTCTTGAATACAGGTTGGCCTTAGTGACTCATTTCTAATGAAAAAAAAAAAGTAGTGGAAGTCATGCTGTGTGATTTATGAAGTTAGATCATAAAAGTCAATACAGCTTCTCTCTGGCTTACTTGCATGGGAAGCTCACCCTTGGAATATAGCTACCATATTTCGAGGAAGTTTAAACAACATGGAATGGTCACATGTGGTGTTTCTGCTGACAGGCCAAACTAGGCCCCAGCCAGTCAACAGCCAGCATCAACCAAGATACATGTGCATGAGCAAGCCATCAGTGGATTCAACCCCCAGCCTTTGAAATGTCTCAGTTAGTACTGAGAGTAGCAGAGTCCAGCTGTCCCTGCCAAGCCTTGCCAAAATTGCAGATTCTTAAGCCAAATTAATCTTCTTGTTTCAGCCACTAAGTTTTGGGGTGATTTGTTATGAAACAATAGATAGCCGAAACAGATTGTGAAAAACTGGGAAAATAAAGCATAGCATATATTAGGTGAAAAACTCAGGAATCAATATGTAATTATACTTATCTAAATGATTCTATGCATAGTCCAAAAACCAGAATAAGATACCTAAATTCTAAACAGGGTTTTTTTGTTTTGTTTTGTTTTGTTTTTAGGGTGGGGATGTCTACAGGTATTTCTTTCTCCTCTTTAATTTTCCAAATTTTCACATACATATATTAAACAAAACCAGTAAGCTCATTTGTTACCTTTTTTTTTAGTTTATCTGATTTAAGTAATTTAAGGAACCATTAAAACAGTGAGCCTTCTACCTATGGGCCGACTCAGTCTCTTTTTGTGTGCCAAAACATTCCTGGCAGCTTTTATTGTTGATCAACCAAGCATACACTGAATGCAAGGCAGACATGATTGAAACATATTCATTTATCATAAATTAAAGATCTTAATTGGAAACAGACACCCAATGCAGACATCTCCCATCTGCTGTTGGTAATGTTGATATTAAAAATGTCAGTAGAATGAAACTCATTAATTGCATATTCTGGGAATCACAAAAGCATTAACTTCCAACTGAAGGAGTTGAGGCAATCACCTCTCACATTTTGATGGCAGGACCAGGGAGCCCTGTTCACATCTACAGATGACACTTGGAATTTACTGAGAAAGAAATGGTAAGCAACTAGGATCTATTTTCATAAGCTCACTCACCTCCTCTTATCAACAAATTCCAAGGAGTGCTCGTTAAATACTGACCAAATTTGGAACAAGGAACAAAATCAGAGCTCTCTTGAATAAATTCTCTCTTCTAAAAAAGTTCTGAGTCAACATGCTTTAGTCATGACAACAGCACAATTTTCAGCAATAATTAAATATGAGAGTTCATCCCTGCTTCTGAAAAACATTAGGGTTAAAGATCAGGTCTACACAAACTGTGGTCTCTTGGCCAGCAGGATCAGCATCAGCATCACCCAGAATCTTGCTAAAAATGCAGAATCTCAGCTCTACTCCAGACCCAATGAGTCTCTGTGGTGGGGCCCAGGGATCTGCATGTTGAGTAACTGTACAGGTGATTTTAATGTTCACTAAAGTTTGAGATAGTCTTCGATACAAAACGTATCTTTAGGCCGGGTGCAGTGGCTCAAGCCTGTAATCCCAGCACTTTGGGAGGCCGAGACGGGCGGATCACGAGGTCAGGAGATCGAGACCATCCTGGTTAACACGGTGAAACCCCGTCTCTACTAAAAAATACAAAAAACTAGCCAGGCGAGGTGGCGGGCACCTGTAGTCCCAGCTACTCAGGAGGCTGAGGCAGGAGAATGGTGTAAACCTGGGAGGCGGTGCTTCCAGTGAGCTGAGATCTGGCCACTGCACTCCAGCCTGGGCAACAGAGCGAGACTCCGTCTCAAAAAAAAAAACAAAAAAAAAAACGTATCTTTAAATTTTTCACCTTAAGACACCACCAACAGATGCATGCCCATGTTTTGATACCTTTGCTCTTCCTCGCCCCCACCACACCCACACATAAACATGGTATTCCTGGGCATGTGCAAGCAGAGTGATGATGCAGAAATAGTATTGTTTGTCAGCAGGTAAAATTCTGAAGGTGGTCAAATGTGCTTTTGTTTCCTTTTGTTTTTGTTACTCTTTTCTTCTCCTCCCCTTCTACTGTTTCTTTTAGATATATTTTTTCAAGTGTCAGGTTTCTAGAGTCCCAGGCTCCCCTAGATACCTACAATGCAAGATGATACTCAAGTCTGTCTGAACCCTTGATAAAAATATAACTGTCCTAAGTTTATTTCGCTCAGTGCCCTGCTTACTAAATGATAGCAATTGGTTTGTTAGTTAAAGTTTTGGTAGAAGATACAAATAAGTTTTATTTCAAATGAACTTTATTGGAGATTAATTTACATGTAATAAAATGTGCCAATTTAAGTGTACAGTTCAATGACTTTTGATATATTTTTAAACATATGTAGGAACCCATCACAATCAAAATGTAGAACATTTTCATTACCACAAAACGTTCCTTGAAGCTTCCTTTGCAGCAATCCTCCCCTGGCTCTCGGCAGCCACTGATCTGCATTCTATTATTGATTAGAGTCCCCTTTTCTAGAATTTCAAAAGTGATGAATGAGATACTTTAATAAAGGCATGATATGATAATAATTATATCATGGAAAATTGTGTATTCATCCCCTCAAGCACTTATCCTTTGTATTACAAACAATTCAAGTATACCCTTTTAGTTATTTTAATATGTACAAGTAAATTTTTATTTACTATAGTTCTGCTGTTTTGCTAGCAAATACTAGGTCTTATTCATTCTTTTTATTTTTTTTTTGTACCCATTAACCATTGTCACCTTCCTCCCCGCCCCCCCCCCCTTCCCAGCTTCTGTAACCATCCTTCTACTCTGTCTCAATGAGTTCACTTGTTTTTATTTGTAGATCCGACAAATAAGTGAGAACAGATGATATTTGTCTTTCTGTGCCTGGCTTATTTTCACTTAATATAATGACCTCCATTTCCTTCTATGTTATTGCAAATAACAACATTTCATTCTTTTTTATGACTGAATAGTACTCCATTGTGTATAAGTACCACCTTTTCTTTATCCATTCATCTGTTAATGGACAAATAGATTGTTTCCTAATCTTGGCTATTGTGAACAGTGCTGCAACAAACATAGGAATGCAGATATCTCTTCAATATACTGATTTCCTTTCTTCTGGGTATGTACCCACCAGTGGGATTGTTGGATCAGATGGTAGCTCTATTTTTAGTTTTTTTTGTTTGTTTGTTTTTGGTTTTTTTTTGTTTGTTTGTTTTTTTAAGAACCTACAAGCTGTTCTCCATAGTGGTTGTACTAATTTACACTCCCACCAGCAGTGTACAAGGGTTCCTTTTTCTCCACAGCCTCACCAATGTTTGTTATTGGCAAACTTTTAAATAAAAGCCATTTTAATTTGGGTGAGATGATATCTCATATCTCATGTAGTTTTGATTTGCATTTCTCTGATGTTGAACACCTTTTCATATACCTGTTTGCCATTTATATGTCCTCTTTCACCCAAGCTAGAATGAAGTGGCATGATCTTGGCTCACTGCAAACTCCGCCCCCTGAGTTCAAGAGATTCTCCTACCTCAGCCTCCTGGGTAGCTGGGATTATAGACGCCTGCCACCGCACCCAGCTAATTTTTGTATTTTTAGTAGAGACCGGATTTTGCCATGTTGGCCAGGCTGGTCTCAAACTCCTGACCTCAGGTGATCCGCCTGCCTCAGCCTCCCAAAGTGCTGGGATTACAGGTGTGAGCCACCATGCCCAGCCATGTATGACTTCTTTTGAGAAATGTCTATTCAAATCTTTTGCCCATTTCTTGATTGGATTATTAGATTTTTCCCTATAGAATTGTTTGAGCTCCTCATGTATTCTGGTTATTAATCCCTTGTCAGATTGGTAGTTTGCAAATATTTTCTCCCATTCAGTGGGTTATCTCTTCACTTTACTGATTGTTTCCTTTGCTGTACAGAAGCTTGTTATCTTGATGTGATCTCATTTGTCCATTTTTGTTTTGGTTGTCTGTGTTTACAGGGTATTACGGAAGAAACTTTTGCCCAGAACAATGTCCTGGAGAGTTTCCTCAATATTTCTTGTAGTAGTTTCATAGTCTGAGGCCTTAGGTTTAAGTCTTTAGTCCATTTTGATTCGATTTTTGTATTTCACAAGAGGTAGGGGTCTAGTTTCATTCTTCTGCATATGGATATCCAGTTTTCCCAGCACCATTTATTAAAAAGACTGTCTTTTCCCCAGTGTATGTTCTTGGCAACTCATTTGTTGAAAATGAGTTCACTGTAGGGGTGTAGATTTGTTTCTGAATTCTTTTTTTTTTTTTTTTTTATACTTTAAGTTCTAGGGTACATGTGCATAATGTGCAGGTTTGTTACATATGTATACTTGTGCCATGTTGGTGTGCTGCACCCATCAACTCATCAGCACCCATCAATTCGTCATTTATATCAGGTATAACTCCCAGTGCAATCCCTCCCCCCTCCCCCCTCCCCATGATAGGCCCCAGTGTGTGATGTTCCCCTTCCCGAGTCCAAGTGATCTCATTGTTCAGTTCCCACCTATGAGTGAGAACATGCGGTGTTTGGTTTTCTCTTCTTGTGATAGTTTGCTAAGAATGATGGTTTCCAGCTGCATCCATGTCCCTACAAAGGACGCAAACTCATCCTTTTTTATGGCTGCATAGTGTTCCATGGTGTATATGTGCCACATTTTCTTAATCCAATCTGTCACAGATGGACATTTGGGTTGATTCCAAGTCTTTGCTGTTGTGAATAGTGCCTCAATAAACATACGTGTGCATGTGTCTTTATAGCAGCATGATTTATAATCCTTTGGGTATATACCCAGTAGTGGGATGGCTGGGTCATATGGTACATCTAGTTCTAGATCCTTGAGGAATTGCCAGACAAACAGAGAGCCAAATCATGAATGAACTTCCATTCACAATTGCTTCAAAGAGAATAAAATACCTAGGAATCCAACTTACAAGGGATGTAAAGGACCTCTTCAAGGAGAACTACAAACCACTGCTCAGTGAAATAAAAGAGGACACAAACAAATGGAAGAACATACCATGCTCATGGATAGGAAGAATCAATATCGTGAAAATGGCCATACTGCCCAAGGTTATTTATAGATTCAATGCCATCCCCATCAAGCTACCAATGAGTTTCTTCACAGAATTGGAAAAAACTGCTTTAAAGTTCATATGGAACCAAAAAGAGAGCCTGCATTGCCAAGACAATACTAAGTCAAAAGAACAAAGCTGGAGGCATCACACTACCTGACTTCAAACTATACTACAAGGCTACAGTAACCAAAACAGCACGGTACTGGTACCAAAACAGAGATATAGACCAATGGAACAGAACAGAGTCCTCAGAAATAATACCACACATCTACAGCCATCTGATCTTTGTTTCTGAATTCTTTATTCTGTTTCATTGGTCTGCATGTCTGTTTTAATGCCAGTTCCATACTGTTCTGGTTACTATAGCTCTGTAATATATCTTGAAGTCAGGTAATGTGATTCCTCCAGTTTTGTTCTTTTTGCTCAGGATAGCTTTGGATAATCTGGGTATTTTGTGATTCCATATAAATTTGAGTATTTTTTTTTTCTATTTCTGTGAAGAATATCATAGACATTTTTATAGGGATTGTATGGAATCTGTAGATTTCTTTTGGTAGTATAGACATTTTAACAATATTGATTCATCCAGTCCATGAACAAGGAATATATTTCCAGTTTTTGTCCTCTTCATTTCTTTTTCTTTGGTGTTTTATAGTTTTCATTGTAGAGGTCTTTCATTTCTTTGATTAAGTTAATTCCTAGGTATTTCATTTTATTTGGGGTTATTGTAAGTGGGATTACTTTTTTATTTCTTTTTTCAGATTTTTCATTGTTGGCATATGAAAGTGTTATTGATTTTTGTATCTTGATTTTGTATCCTAAAATTTTACTAAATTTATCAGTTCCAGTAGTTTTTTTTTTTGGTAGAGTCTTCAGATTTTTTCTAAATATGATATCATATCATCGCTTACAGTTTTTTGCTTATCATGAATGCAGCTATGAATTTTCATGTTTGGAATGTCTGGGATTTTCAGATGTGCATTAAGTAACACCTGTACTGACATCTGAATAATACACTGCATTTTTCAGTGGTAAATGCTACAAAGCAATGACAAAGGGTGGGACATTTAGATACAAACATGGGAATTGAAGGGTTGAATTTGAAACATACAAAGATTATTGCTCTTTATGGCAACACATCTCATTTTTTTCCTGTGCTGTATATTTTTAAGGGACACAGTTATATCCAGGCTCTTCAGCATTATTCTGCTCATTTATTCAGATAGAGCTGAAGACAGTCCTTATACCTTGTCTTTCCACTGCCTTGGTGCATCTGTGTTTTGCTAGTATGATGCTCAAATATTAATGTGGCTCCAGTGGCAAGCATATAGAAGTCCAGATGAAATGCCAAGGGTTACTAATTACTTTTGAGCAAGACATGTTCAAGTGGACTTGTTTCATTTGGAAAAAAAAAAAAAAATCCCCAAGTGGTTTCAATAGTTTATTTTGTGAATGTACACAGTTGGCCTGCAGGGTATCCTTTTCATTTGTCAACACTAGGCCATAAAAGCTGTCATTATGTAGAGGCTTTGAGAACATTAATTCAAAATTTTTCATTTTTTATTTTGTGCCTAATATTCTACATCAAGTTTGTACATTCTCTGGCATGAGAGCTTGCTTTCAAGCATTATACACTTTGAGAGGAGAGGAAGGAAGTATGTAAAATGAGATACTTTTCATTTTGTTTTATTTCATTTTTGTAAAAGACAGCAGAGTTAAAAGCATCTAAAGGTTCTAGGAGAGCTGCACCAAACTCAGTGATTTGGGAATTGACAGAAAGATCAATGTGAATTCATTACTAGATTCATTTCTTCATTGACTTACTCCAAGGAGATTACTTTGGTTTGTGACCCTTCCAGAAGGCTCTGCATCAATGGTTCAAGTGCAAGTAGTTTGTCTGGGAAGTGATGGCAGGAAGACTTAGTAGGAGAGTAGGAATGGAAACAGGGAAAAGAAGGAAGTGAATGCAGAGTACTTTATCAAACAAATTATAACTATGAGCAACTGAAGTTCAATTCCAATGAGAAATTCTGGGAGACAATGTAGAGCAATCTTCCAAGCTGTCTACTCCTTACCCCACTCTCAAAGGGCAAGGGAGCTGAGGAGTTTATTCTCCACCTCTTATTTGTCATTGGATTAGCCCTGAACACCCTTCACATGCTCTGGAACAGCATGTCCAAGGGGGATATGGTCTATCACCAACAGCATCTACTAAAGAGCTGATTTTCTGCACTGTATGTTCTTTTTCAATTCTACCCATTTCAAAGTGAGCATTGTAAAAGAGTCAGTCACTCTATACATTTTATCCCAAACATATTTTCAAGTGTCTCCCACCACTATGTTGTATTGATCTTGCCAATAGACATGTAATAATTTTTGGTTTTGAGTGCTACTTAATTCTGAGGGATTTCCTTCAAGATGTGATTTTCACAATATAAAACAAATATCCCCAAAGTAACTGAACTTTTCATATATCATATTGCCCCCTGTGGAAAAACTATATTGCATCATTTAAGAAAATTATTCAAGCATTAATTCTCAACTGCTTCATAGATGACTAGTCAACTCTATTTGAATTTTTTTTTGTAAACAAGGATACAAATCACTATTTTTTAGCACAAGGATTCTTTTTAAGATTTAGGATCTGCAATAGAAATGCAACTTGGAAATATGCATTTCTGTAAAGTTAAAGGATAAACCATGCAATAGCATAAATATATTGGGATAACTATATACGACTGCATATACAATTTTACACAAAGTTTCAGGGAAAAAAAAGACACAACTTTTAGTCTTTTATTCTATGTTTACCACTCATTTTGTGAACTATTTAAGGGCAGGGTTTATGAAAGAGGTATTTGTGAGCGTGAAAGAGAGAGTGGGGTGAGCAATTTTCAATATATCGATCCTCTCAGAATACTCTTATTAAGGGAAGCTAAATATCTGAGAGCAAACAAAGTGGTAAATAATATAAAAATGCACTGTAGTGCAGTCCTGCACATGTTTTTCTGTGAGTCTTAATGCAAGATCCCATGAAGCCAAGAATGAATGTTGGAATTTATACCAAAGACCCTTTGCTGGAAGTTGTTTCTTTGTAATTCCTGACTTACGAGTTTTCTTTTTAATAATTACTTTTGTGTCTATATGAACAATTTTTCCACTTGGTGTTTTCTTTTTTTTTACGTTTGTTATTTCTGTATTAAAATACATGTAAATGTTAACACATCTTCAGCACATATTGTTTACTGCTTTGTTAATGGTTCTCAAACAGATCTGAAAATCCTTGTGTCTCAACATCCTCTATTCTTCCTCATATAATTCAGGTAAAGACAGTGCTGGATTGTCAGTAATGAAAGGAAGGGTTACAGCAAGGTTTTCTATTTATCACTCTGATAGCTGACTTTCAAAAGCAATATGCAGATGATAGTTTTATGTGCACATCAAATGATTAGTTAGACTAAGGTTTTTTCATGAGACACTTCCAACTTAAGGTGGGACCAAAGGGAGGCAAGTGAGGCAAGTGAGGCACTTACCTAGGATGCAAAATTTATGGGGATACCAGTATTCTCAGTAATCAAATGAGATATTTTAATGTGGTACCTTAAAAAAACAAAAATTGATGCAAAATTCCATCTTGAAGGAAATGTAGACATTTTTTATCAAAGAAAGAAGGAGTATTACTAATTTTTTTTTTATCTCAGGCTCTAATACAGCTAGGAAAGGCACTGTTACTGATCTTATCTTTATTTAAAACATTCATATTTAGTTCTGCAATCCCTCAGGATGTTTTGCTTATTTAGAGTGTGTTGAACCTTGGGTCCTCTGGTTCAGACATCCTGTTTTATCCTTTAATTAACCTACGGCCAATTTGACCATATACATTTATGTCTTAATAGTTCTTTTCATCAAGTTACTGACCAGCATAGCGCAAACATTTTCCAGACAGAACAGATGCTGGCCATTTGACCATATGAGTATACACCAGATGAATGTCATCCATGATCACATCACCGGGTGCATTCCAGGTATCCTAAAAATGTCATGGATGACTAATTCGTGAATTTAGTAGAATTTCACAAGTTCTCATATCTCAGATCTTGGGTTTTACTTATTACCTTCACTTTATTAGTCCATTCAATAGCTTTATTAGTTTTCTAATACATGAAATGTATATATTGTCAAAAATCAAATAAAAGAACAAATAAAATTACAATCAGTAAAATCTCACAATGCAGATTTATACTCTCTTAATGTTTCGGTGCATAAGCCTTCCAAACATGTTTCTATGAAGATAGAAATAAGTATGTAATTTTATATAAGCAGGATCATATATGATGCGCATGTATGATCTTGTTAATATGCTTTTATATGTCACTCTATGTTATGGACATGTTCTATGTCCATAAATCTAAATCTAAAAAATCCCTGCATAGTGTTCCATTACATAAAGTATAGCTGACACTGTCAGTGGGCTGCTTTCGTCCCCTCAGATCTTTATAACTTGTTATACTCACCCACCCCCCCAGCTCCCATGTGCTTTGCTTCCAATGGCTTGCACCTGTGACCTTCTTTAGAGTGTGTCCTTGGTCTATAGGAACTGCTTCACCAAGGCAATGGAGAGCCAGAAATTTCTGAGTGTTTACCTGTCCTCAGGGTGACCCTTGAGTTTCAAGGACTGATTGATGTAGGGCTAGGATAGCCCAGCTCAGTTTGCCTCAAGGCAGGACAAAATCTGAGGTGTAATTCATGCTCCAGAGCTCCCTGCAAGAGCAGGCTGAGATTGAAACTTAACTGAACCATACACTTGCTTGGCTTCTTCTGATTCCCTTTCCTGCTTTTCCCAATCTTTTGCCAGATTCTTCCAGAAGCACTTCTTTAATAAATTGCTTGCATAAAAATCCTTGTCTCAAGGTTTGCTTCTGGAGTGGTGCTATTTCTAGAAATACAATGCAAGCCACAAACACAAGCCATATATGCAATTGAAAATTTTCTGGTAATCACATCAAAAAGTAAAAAGAAACAGATGAAATTAATTTTAACAATATATTTTATTTAACTTAATATATAAAAATTATTATTTCAACATGGAATTAAAATTAAAAATATTAATAAGATAGTCTCTATTCTTTTCATAGTACATCTCTGAAATTGGTTGTGCATGGTGATATGGGGTGAAATTAGGTGTGTAGCCGTATTTCAAGTGTTCAGTAGTTATGTAGTTATGGTCAGTAAAATGGCTACCGTTTTAGACAGCACAGATATGGAAAATCCAAACTAAGGCATAAACCATCATATTTTACTTGACTGGTGCCCTATTGATGAATATTGAGTTTGTTTCTATTCCTCTTCCATTGTTTCATATTTTGATAAATATTCTTGAGCCTACTATATCTATGTGATTATTTCCCAAGACAAAATTTTAAAAATTGGTTTACTGTATTAAACTGGCCTCTAGAAGGACAGTTGTCCATTTCCCCTCACCCTCTGCAACATTTCCTTAGTCTTTTTCATATTTGTAAATCTGATAATGAGAGTTTAGACTTTAAATGTTTCTTCATCTTTTGGCAAACCAGAGACAGGTTTTTCTTTATTTTTCCGTTCTTAACATTGAAGACAGTAGATTAATAGGGAACTCCAACTACTGTTCTCATACCAAGCATGGGAGAGTCCTGCACACACATAAATATTTAATATTACAGCACATAAAATAAAATTATATACTATACTCTCAGCCTCCATTAAACTAAATTAGGGAGTAATCTAAAAATGGTCTTGTGGGACTCTTTCTATGATTGATTCCTCTAGCCCAGCATACCTGTGAATGTCTGATTGTCAAAGAGAGAAATAACAAATCTAGAGGCAGTTACAATTTAAAAAATCAAGGCCACAGTAACAAGATAATCTGCTGAGTAATTTCAAAATACCTTACAAGCATTCCAATTTCATGGGCTGCTTGTTGATATTACCTGTTCTAAAAGAGAATTTATCTAAAGGTCCATATGGATATTGATCTTTAAATAAGGAAGATAGCCAAATAAACTTAAAATAGCTTGCAAAACAATCTCTTGAGCTCTAAGTTGTTTATGAGTCATTTTGCAGTAAAAGTGAAGTCATTTATCATGACTCAGAATAGATGGTTTCTGAGGTCCGATGATGAGTAGAAACGCCCCATTCCTGATATAAAGGATATTATTTTCACAGATGCTCAAGAAAGCCTACTTTGGGGATGTCTAAATATTTAACTCTTACATTTCAAACAATTACAGCCACTGGATCCATGTGTCTTATTATTTGGGGAACATTTTGTAACTATTTTATCTTTCAGGACCACATGAATATAGTTCCTAAAGGAGATGTCTCACGGCATTCAGATTGAGAGGCAATAACTGGCATTGCAACCTACACACACACACACACACACACACACACACTTTGAAAATAAAGCTGATGCTTATATCCTTTACTTATTTTGCAAATGTTACTGTGAGTTTTCCTAGTGGTATCTGTGCATTTGTGAATTTATGTATTTGAGATTATTTTGCCAAAATGAAGACAGCGGAAATATGTGTAGGGTGTGTTTGTGTGTGTGTGTATGTATGTGTGTGTGTGTGTGTGTGTGTATGAAACTCGCATACAAACACAATTATGTCATAAATGCTGAATGTGGCTGCTGAATTACAAGACCACTCTCATGTTTCGGCTAAGAAAGGGAGGTACAATACGGAAAAAAAAGACCTGCAGTAAAAAGCAGAAACTGGACATTAGTTTCTATAACTGCTTGTAATTTTGTAGATAAACGTTATTCATAAATAGGTTCTGCATTTTAGCTCCAAAATGTTATTGCATGACACCCAGAAACACGAAGACATTTTTTGTATCTTTCTTGCAGGTTGGCGCTACCTAGTCAGCTGATTATTTTCACCAAGATCTTTGTTTAGTGTTAGGCTTGTTTCCTCCAAAGAACTTCTCAGAGGGCTGATATA
Source organism: Piliocolobus tephrosceles (assembly GCF_002776525.5). Taxonomy (NCBI): domain Eukaryota; kingdom Metazoa; phylum Chordata; class Mammalia; order Primates; family Cercopithecidae; genus Piliocolobus; species Piliocolobus tephrosceles. The sequence goes on from NC_045456.1 coordinate 2,498,229, forward strand.
GCTCATTGTTTTCTCTTTTCTTTCTGTAAACTGGACTTATTTTGGATGAACCACTCTTGGTTTGTCACTTTTTGGCCTCTGAGTTGCCTTTGACTTCATGGTTTCACTTCCTTCTCAAACAATATTACCATTTAATCAGAAAAGACAGAACTGACAGATTTTACTTTTTAAAAAATATAAAAATAAGTAAGGAGGGTTACTAGTAATTTCTCAAATGTGTTACCTTCTAGCAGCTTAAAAGATTGTCTGTCCATATGGCAAAATACTTTTCTACTTTTTCTCTGACGCTCTCTTCTGCATCTTCACTGGACTTTGCCTTGAGTAGATTGACAGCAATGATTTCCCAGTTTCTACAACTTAATTTTGTTGATATAGTCAACTCTTGAAGTCAAATTCTCAACATTCTAAGTTAACACATGAGGATCGTGATCTTGTCACCATCATTTAAAAACCACCAAATCCTTAATGATGATAAAAAAATGAATAGACAGAGAAAGAAACTGATTAGTAAGTAGAGATACAACAATAATTATAATAAACTTGAAGAGATATTAGTTAAGTGATGGCTGGTGATTGAAATTATCAAAGGCTTTTTAACCCACATGTCTGGCACCTTCCTGGGATGCTATGAAGACTAAGACTGCCAACTGGAGCACCTCCATGTGGCTTGGTTTCTTCATAGTACAGGAGCCTCGGAGTACTTGAACTTCTTACACGGTGCTTTAGGGCTCAGAATGCAAGTGTTCTGGTTAAAAAAAAAAAAAAAAGAAGTTGCATTAACTTTTATGACTTAGCCATAGTAGTCACATAATGTCATCTGTGACACATTCCATTAGCCAAAGCAATGGTAGGTTAATCCCAATTAAAAAGAGAGAAATCAAACTCCACCTTTTCATGGGGGAAGTCAACAAGATAACATCACAGAAAACTATGTTGAAATAGGAGATATTACTACAACCATCTTTGGAAAATGCAATCTGCCATAGCTTCATTCTCACAGAGCTTAGAGCTACTGGAGAATTCATATATTAATAAAATAGTCACATGAATGAGTGGATTAAATGTGATGAAGAAAAGGAATGTGGTTATAAAAGTATTAAAGTGACCCAGAATGAGAATTTTGCAAAGTTTTCTTGAAGTATTAAGTCCTGAACAATTGTTTAAAGGATGAGTAGCAATTAGCCAGGCAAGATATTTGTAGAATGGAATGGAGCAGTAAGAGCATTTTAAATGAAGACAACACATGCAAAGATCCTGTGGCAGAAGATACCATGGCTTATACAAGAGCCTGAAAGGAAGATGCAGGTGGCTAGAGCACAAAGAAGAGAATGCGAGATGAAATGAATCTAGAGAAGGAGACAGGAAAAAAAAAAGTATATATGTATATATGAACTGGACCAGGGGAGCATGTGTCTACTGGTTTTAAAGGTAGGACCCAGAAGCTGCCCATCTCACTTTTCATTTCCCATTTAGGCAGAATAGTCACTTGACCACACCTCACCATGGCTTGGCTGGAAGATGCAGTTTGAAGCTGGAGAACCATGTGCCCAGCTAACACTCACTTGAACAGAGAAGGAGAAAGTGAGTGTCAGGATGAGATGCTGCAGGGATGCTGCTGGGCACCTCTCAGGGTGGTTAGGAGAACTACTGATAACATATGCCCCGCTCTGGCGCCCAGCAGGCCCTCCCTGAGCTCACAAGATGCTTCCCTCTCCCTGCCCAGGAGCTGGTGAAGATCCTGCACAAGGCACTGGAGGCCGCCCAGCGGAAGAGGGCATCCAGCACATACCTGGCAGCGGCTGAGGATAAGGACCGGCTGGAGCTGGTGCAGCACAAAGTGCGGCAGATCGTGGAGCTGGGCGGGCGGGTGGAGGCCCTGGAGCAGGAGCGGGAGAGCCTGGCACACACAGCGAGACTGCGGGAGCAGGAGGTGTAGTTAACTACAGAAGAACGTGCAGCTGCTTATGGACAAGAACCACGCCAAGCAGCAGGTCATCTGCAAGCTCTCTGAAAAGGTCACCCAGGACTTCACGCACCCGCCCGACCAGTCTCCTTTGCCCGCCAACGCTGCCGAGAGGAACTTCCTGAGCCAGCAGGAGAAGATAGAGCACCTAAAGGTAGGGGCCTTCCCTCCAGGGCCTGCCGTTCCTGCGGGTCCTCTGCCCTGGCCTTCAGGGTAGGGGTGCTCTCCACCCCTAAGAGTTTGCTAGGTGGAGTGGGGGATATCCCTTCATCCTAGAATATTCACATTGGAAACACATGTTGATGGGAATATTACTCTGCGCTTCTTCACTTTCATATATATATAGCTTTGTAAGGTACGTAAAGGAGTTTGGTCTTTTCCCAAACATGATCACGATCCACTGGAATACTTTAATAAAGAAAGTAACAAGGTCCGAGTTGGCTTTAAAAGGTAAATCTTCTTTAAATATGGAGAATTGATTGAAAGGGGGCAGAGATTCAGAGAAGAAGCAGACAGACCAGTTTGAAAACTCTTATAATCCAAGCAAGAGATGACATCAGCTTGGACTAGTTTTGTCACAGGATTAATGGAGAGATGTGAAATCACTCAAGGAATATTAGAGAGTCAAATTCACAGGATGTGAGAGTGAGGACAAATAGAAGTAAGGAAGTAGAAGGTGTCTAGGATAATGCCTAGTTTTAAGGATTGCACAACTGAAAGGATACTGATGCTACTTACTGTGATAAAAAACACAGCAAGAGGCCATTTGGTTGTGGAAGATCAAGAATTTGGTCTTGGGCATGTTGAGTTTGATAGGGTTTTGGAACATTCAGTTGGAAATATTGAGTAGGCAATTGGATGTAGACAATTGGATGCTCACAAGAAGTATGTGATATGGAGATACACATTTAAAAGTTATCTGCATATAGAGGGTTACTAAAGTCATGAGCATGAAGGACATCAGACCCATCATTTTGTTGAAATGTGTTGGACACCTGAAATTTTTGACTGCTTGAGACATGAAAGGAAATCTTTTCTCTTTTCTCTCCTGCCTAAAAGTGACTTTTGAGGAAAACATGGCATAGATTCAGCAGAGCCAAATTTGAAAGTCTAGACAAACTCAATCCAAGAACTTGCTTCTTAGATGTACAAACAGATTTGGAGACAATAGTAGCTGAGGTGAAATTAAAACTTAGAACTCTTGACTGCTATTTTATCCAGTCACTGCTCAACATACCCAGAGAGTTACTGAAAGCTTATATGTTCTGTTTTCATTGTAGAAAAAGAGCTTAGTTACCTTGTCTATCTGAAACTCTATACAAAAAATTAGGCCTTCTCTGCAATCTTACTGAAATAACTTTCAAAACTATATTTATAAGATAAATCTAGAAAGATAAATCTTTTTATAATACAATGATGCAGAATGATGGTTGAACAAATTTCTCTTTAATTTTCAGAGATAAGAGACACTACAAGAAACTATTCACTCACTTGGCAATATCAAGGACTTTCCTTCCCACTCATTCTCTGAATCTGAGACAGACATAAATACACTTATGAATGTTTCCATTTCAGTTACACCTCAAACAATAATGCAAACCTGAGACATCTATGGATCCCAAGATCGTTTATTTTAGACAATCCTAATACTGCCTGAATACAATAGGCTTTCCATGCTGCAACTTCATCAATACTTATTTGAACCATTATGTTGGAGAATGATATTTTATCAAATAATTTTGCATCAATACAAAATAGATCATAGTTGAATTCATTACTGAGTTATCTTCAGCCTTAAAATGTGTTGTGACAATGCACCAAAGAGTGAATTTTTTTGGTTGTTTTCTGAGATTGGTCTGAGGATCACTGGTGATCCATAAGGCTCCTTATTGTCCTATAGTATGAATATTTTATAACTGAACAAGAACCATATTTCCATTTTTTAAAAGAAAATCATTGGCCTCTTTAATGGAAAATCAAGTGCCAGCCACTACCATTCCCTTGGCCCATGCACACGCAGGAAGGTCATGGCAAAATTGAAAATCAATGAGCAATTGATCTTAGGGGAAGCCATTGACTACCGCCAAAAGCCAAGGTGGGCATAAATTCAAATTTGCTCCTGTGAACCCCCCAAAATTTGAGACAGGCCCCAGTTAATTTAGAAAGTTTATTTTGCCAAGGTTGAGGATGCACTCATGACACAGCCTCAGGAAGTCCTGATGACATGTGCCCAGGGTGGTTGGGGAACAGCTTAGTTTTATACATTTTAGGGAGACGTGAGACATCAATCAATGAGACATCAATCAATATATGTAAGAAGTACATTGGTTCGGTCTGGAAAGGTGGGACAACTTGAGGCAAAGGCAGGAAGACTCAAAGCAGGGAGGGAGCTTCCAGGTTTTGAATTTCTGATTAGCCTTTCCAAAGGAGGCAAATCAGATATGCGCCTATCTCAGCGAGCAGAAGGGGTGAGTTTGAACAGAATGGGAGGCAGATTTTCCCTACACAGTTTGCAGCTTGAGTTTTCCTTGGTGATTTTGGGGGCCCAAGATATTTTCCTTTAATGTTTCCCCCTTTTCTTTTTTAAAAACCTTTTGGAGAAAGCATTTTACAAGAAAATGAGTCTCTGCTCTCAGGTTTCATCTGATCTCTCATGGCTATGATGGTTTATTTCTAGATGGGTAGGTCACAAAAGCTCATTTTTAGCGGGTCTTGAAGTCTCATGTCCTGTGAGGAGAAAATAAGGGAGAGGAAGGAAGAAAAAGCAACAACAAACAGAGGAACAATCCTGGAAAAATTGATCTAGGAAAAATTACTCTGAAATCCATACAATAGTAGGCAGGTACAAAAGTGGCTGATGTATGTAAATAGGTTGCTGTTATTTTCTTCTAAAGTTTAAATTGTCTGGGTTCTGTTCACAAGATTTTAAGAAAGCACAGCTTAGTTTTCAGTGACTCCAAATTAGGAAAGAAGGGGGAAAAAAAAGGAAAAAAAGAAAAAAAATTGAAAACATCATTTTGAAGACTTGTAGCCAACAAAAAATTAGAATTCAGCTCAAACTGTAGAAATAATGACAATTTAAAATCATTAGGCAAGACTAGAATCTAACAACAGGTGTACAATATTTTTGAAACAATTTTTCTTTCTCCAGTTTTCTATTTTTGTTAAAGACAAACCATGGTAGGATGGATTTGCTTTATTATACTTGGCCTAATTATTTGTATACAGTGCAGCAAGAATAATTATTTTTTACATAGGCTTTAAATTGGCTTTGATAGAATTTTGTTCCATAGAAGGAATCCCAGATAAGACTTTTTTAAAGCTGAGCCCAGCCATGGATTAGTGCCATCCAATATCTGTGAGTTGGGTGAATTTTCTCACCTCTTGAGGTTCAAAGATAAACCTGGGGCTTCTGCACCTGTCAGAAAGTGACATTCTTTACTTACTACAGGTCAGAAACCCTGTACAGGGACTGTCTACACAGAATATGAGGTCAGTTTTTCCAAGGGTTTTATTGGCCCCATAAGTCAAATTTGATTCCTTAAAGGAAAACACACCATTCCAGTCAAAGCCTTGGTAAAATAATCAGTTTCTCCACTTGTGTCCTGTTACAAATGAAAACAGATTCTCATCACACTTGTGCAAATAACTGTAGTGCCATAAGTTAGGAATATTCATGAATAGTTTCCAATTCTGGAGAAATCAGGTAGAAAAACAAATATGCTCCAAATTTTGTTCATAGGAATATGCTAAATTGTTAAAAGCTGTCAATAGCTCAAAAGAAAAGTTTTAAGACTCTGAACAACAAAACAAAGGATCAGCAAACATATTAAGTCAAAAGTCAAAAAGATTGTTTCAGTCCATGCAGTTAACTCCTGTTCACCTTGATACTCATGAGCATTTTAGCTCTCCATGAGTCCTGAAAGTTTTTCCTTTATTCTGATGACACAGTCTCCAAAGTTATCTCCAAAGTTATCAGAAACCTACATTCAAGAGCAACTGTTGGAGTTTTATAGCTGATTATAAAACCACCTCCTAAAGAGGACCAAAACAGGACATAATTGTCCATGGATGAAAAAATTGTTTAAAGGCAGCCATGGTTAAAAGACACGAATAACAAGGAAATGTGTTACCTCTGTGGCACACAATACTTTTAACATGACAATTATGATTATTACAAATAATATACACTAAATTATATCAGAATTACAGGAGTTTCTCATAATTTTGGAACACATACAAATAACATATTTATAAATGCAGCCTGAAGAAAACCAAACACCATTTCATATTTGACAATGCTTCCTATACAATTTTTATACCAAATAAGCCAAATTATGTCATTTTTGTACTTTAGGGGAACTAATATCTTAAAGGATTAGTTAGGTTTAAAAAAAGACATAGTTTATAATTTGAATTTGAAAAGTTTGTCAAATATAAAAGGTTTAAAACACTTGACATTACAAAATAGGATTACAAGTAATTGTAAAGTCATTTATTTAACCAAAGTGATAATTAAAGGATTTCAAAAAGAAGTGACAAACTTTATTCTTTGACAGAGGAGACTTAATTTTCCAAACAATAAGACCTAGTAAGAACAGCATGAAGCCAATTAAATTTCTTTTTCAAAATGTTATAAACAATCTATAAAATTTTAATCTTGATGATAAAATATAGCTTCCATAAGCCTTTTCTAACCTTTATTAAGGAGTTGGTTAGTGCTTCAACAAAACCTTGTTAATGTGACACAGGTGCCCATATGCTGGTCTTGCATCAATGTGCCTTTGGCATTAATGATTGATTTATAGAGAAACTGCACGTATTTCATCTTTCGAAATTGGCCCTTACAATCTTACACGCCAACCGCTTCCACAACAGTCCCTGGGCCTTGAGAAGTTGAAATCGCTTTAATGTTTTGCCCTGTGTCTCAGAAATGCAGTTTATTTTTATTGGCATCTTCCATGGGGCCTAAAGATGAGGCTTTAATTGCTGTCAGTGTTTAAGATTTAGCAGGACTTGGTGTCCTTTTTAGATCCAGGAGTCAAAGGCTTGTAACTCAATGTCACAAGGACTTTAAAAGCATATATAGGAACATACATGGATGTAACAACCTTAATTTAAAAAACAAAAATTTATCTCAGTTTTTTTTTTCCTAAGCAAACCAAAACTTAATAATAATATTTGGACTTTCTGGTTTGTCCTGAACATCCCTCCTTCTTAAACAACCAGTCATTTTATTTTAGGACTAAAATTTATCATATAAGATTCGTTCTCGTATAAAATTATTTCTCTCTAAGCTTTCTTACCACACACACACACACACACACATATACACATACACACACACACACACACCTCTTTGTAGCTTTCTTTACATCTCTTTATTTTCTGGTCCCTTTTACCTTGTTTTACACATAACCTTTAAATAAGCTTTGAATTAGATGAAAACTTTTCACCTTTTTTTTTAAAAGGACATGCTTGTTTTGCAAGAATTTTTTTTTACAATGTATATTTATCAGAAAATACTCAAATAATGCAATATCTATTATTTAATTTAACTTCATATTCTAAATTATGACCAACTTTTCTACAAGTATTTATCCCATTACATTTACCTAATTATTTTATTTTAATTGTTTACCTAGATTATTTATGAAAACTGTGATAGTCATGAATTTGAAGTTATGAAGCCACCATTGCAAAATTATAACTGAGACAGTGAAATAAAATTTGATTTAATGGACTCCGTCTTGCTCTTAACCTCCAAGCTGTCTTTGTTCATTCCTGGGCATAGGCAAAACTACTCTGGGAGAAACTTAGTTTATAGCTTAGCTTTGAAACAAAAATGTTAGCAGTCCTTTCCCCAAAACAAACCTCCTTATTGCCTGTGGACTAGACTGCCTAAAGCCACAGGATTAGAAGTTATGGTAATCTTACTAAATTCAAGATGCAGCTATTTTCATTAAACCCATATCAATGTCTTATTCATTAAAAATTACGCAGGCAAAAATCATTCTGTTTTGGATTGGTTTTATAGTTTTGTAACCCCTATACCAAGTTTTGACCCCCTATAGTATTTGGTAGGGATAAGTATGAAATTGCTTCATTAATAAATGCAAAACAAAAAATGTATGCTGGCAATTCTTAAGATATTTCTAATATTACTTTACCAATAATTTTAAAGCTAGCTTATTTATTAAAGATTTTCCTTAAGTTACATAAGTTTGAGAAAGCATTTGACTAGTCTTTTCTTTTTTGGTATCTGATTTAAGTGCTTATATTTTTCTTTAAACTAATTAGAGTTCTGTTGTGTATTTTTAGTAGTGAAACATTTTGTACAAAACACATAAATACACATAAAGATGTATTAAGCATGCAGATGGAGGTGCATTTTATAGATTTATAAAGAACCCGCCCCCTTTTTTTTCTATCTAGGCTTTCTAATTCTTGATAACCTGCTTCGCAATCCTAGGCAGTTATCAGCTAAACAGCCTTGAATTTGCACATTAAAGGAAACAACTCAGGTGAAAATCAAATAGCAAAATTTACATCATAAGGTACAGAGAGTAGGTCTGGTGGTGCTAAAGGGTGACATTTTTATTTTTCTTTGAGCCAAATTGAACATAAAATTAAACTACGCTCTTTCTTAAAAACCCAAGAGTAGCCTCTGTTGCAATAACTATTTTAGTCAAAAAGAAAAAAAAAAAAAAACCAATGAAAACAGAATTCAGTCAACTAGAAGAAAACAAAAGTAAAAACAAACAAACAAAAACTTCTGCTCAAAAACAAAGACAAGGTCTTAGGAGAAAAAAAGAAAAAAAATCCTAAAACATGAAAGCCTTTCAAATACAATCATGCACACATGTACACATACACACACACATCTTGGATGTTAGCCTTTTAATTAAGCTAACTTTGACCTAACTCAACTAACACTGAGCTTCTTAAAAACAAATTTTTTTTTCTGATTACCATATTTCAGCTAGGACAAAATGCTGCTAAACTAACAATGATCATACGAGTTATAGAATTTCTGAGTGCTCTAAGTGTAAGGAGAAATTAGCACCAGCTGGTTATTAAATGCTAACTTTAGTCATTTAAAAGAAATTTGTAAGACAAAATCCCAAACCAGTTTCTTACCTAGTGATGGGTCTCAGGCTGTAGACTGCTCTCTAGCATCCTAGAAACAAGAAAAAAACAAAAAAACAAAAACCCAAAAAACTGAAACAAAACTCACCTTCCCAGTTGGAAGTGAGCTCAAAATCCATAAAGGAGTTACCCCCTTCCATTGTCATGGACGCAGGAAAAAACTTGCCTTCCTTGAATTGGAAGCAAGTAAAACTCCAAAAAAGAGGAGTTGTACAGCGAAATAAACTTTAGATCTCAACCACATTTTGGGAGATGAGGGATTCTCTGGAGGGGGTACTCCCAGATCTCAGCAAATTGTCCTATTGGTTTGAGCCATAAAGTTAGCTCATGCTGGTACCAAGCACTGATAGGAGATTTGTCAAAGGTCAGGGGCATCTCCACTCAGAATTCCTCCATGGTTACCAAAATGTGAACCCCAAAAATTTGGGACAGGTCTCAGTTAATTTAGAAAGTTTATTTTGCTAAGGTCGAGGACGTGTCCATGACACAGCTTCAGGAAGTTCTGACGACTTGCACCCAAAGTGGTTGGGGCACAGCTTAGTTTTATACACTTTAGGGAGACATGAGACATCAATCAATATATGTAAGAAGTACATTGGTTCATCTGGAAAGGTGGGACAACTGGAAGCAAAGGCAGGAAGACTGGAAGCATGGAGAAGGCTTCCAGGTCACAGATAGGTGATACATTATCTTGAGTTTCTGATTAGCCTTTCCAAAGGTTTCCAAAGGAGGCAAGTCAGATATGCATCTATCTCAGTGAGCAGAGAGGGGACTTTGAATAGAATGGGAGGCAGGTTTTCCCTAAGCAGTTTGCAGCTTGAGTTTTCCTTAGTGATTTTGGGGGCCCAAGATATTTTTCTTTCACACTCCAAATAGTCCTGGTTTATACCAGTAATCCTAGTTTATTAATAGTGCCTCTTTCACTCTCTTATGTGCCCTGGATTAGATGATGTCTAACTATGCATTACTAATCTATTGTAATTAACTCTGCTCAAAGTTTGGGTGTATTAGATTTTACTCTCCACCATTTGAACTGGAAAATGAAATTAGACTTCTGTGATTAATAGTGAGGGCTAAAACTGAAAATTCTTGAAGTAGAGAGGAGTGGGAGGGTCATGTTAAGCCATGAGTTAGTCAACATTATTAGCAATTCAAATTTATGAATAAGTAGGGGCTCCAAACTTGAGAAAAGATCTGCAGAATAGAGGGTGAGGAATTAGTATGGAGGAGAGAGGAAAAGAAAAAATCAACATGTTTTATGTAGCAGTGGAACCTTATAGTAAATACTCATGAAATCCCAATGCCAAACTCATTTGCCATGAGACTGAGTTTCATTCCAGTGTGCCAGTTATTGGATTCCTATGAGACTGTTTCTCCCTTACAGGTTACCCTTGTTCTGTTTCCCCCAGAAGCAGACCTTAAGACAAGGGATTGAGTACTAGTCGTTTACCTGGGAGATGATCCCAGAAAGCACTGGTAGAGGAGTGGAGCACTGAGACAAAAAAAGGAGGGAAGCCAATACAAGTGTGTTAATGAGCATATCACTGCTCTAGGGCTAAATCATACTGGGGATTCTTTTGGAGACAGGGTAAACGTTGACTTAGGGTCATCCACCCAAGGAGATAGAAAGCTGAGCTATTTACCCACCATATCCAATGATCACTGGTGGAGGACTGTTTCCAGGAAAGTTAATTCCTTGGTACTTCCAGCCTGACCCTTATATGAGCTGGGCATTCTCTTGAGGCCAGAGGAAATTCTCAAGCAGAAAGTTTCATGTGCTTTAAATAAGACGCCATTAAATAGAGACATTGAATACCAAAAAGATGTGGATAGGCACTGACAGAACCTGCTATACTGATCATGTTTCAGTAGTCTGAATGTATTTCTCTTTATTACTATAGAAATTTTCTAAGACAGTGCCCAATCACTTATTTATTTGATTCTTACATTTCCAAAATACTGACTGAGCAGCATCTGTCATACTATTTGATTTTATGAGTTTAATTGGGATAATGGAAATAAATAGGACAGTTCACTTTAGTGGGGTTATTTGGCCTACAATGGGGGCCTCTGAATGTATAAAGTATGTGAGAAAAACTATTCATTAGTATGAACCATAATGATATTAAAATTTTCTTAAGATGCATATCTCTTTCTGTTCAGTGCTAATGAGAGTCATTGTCAAAGATTGAGCATATTACAGAGCCATGGAGTTGAAAAAGCCCTTAGAAGTTACCTAATACAGCTTCTCCATAGTGTAAACACTTGCTCTACATCAAGAGATGGACATCCAGTTTCGGCTTTAAGTAGCTAAAAATATTTTAGCAGAGTATTCTCTTCTGAGCAGGAGTAAGTTGAAACTTATTTATAGTGACATACTTTGGTTAGGAATGAGATTTATGAAACTCCCAGTCAAGCTATTAAAATACATTAATATATTCATCCAATTTTGATCATTTTTGCCCCAACACAGTTAATTATTCTTTTAATTAAAAAAATGACATCAATGTGGACATAAATGAGAAAAGCAGCCACTCACCTTCTGAAGTAGGATGACTGGAGTCTTTATTATTAAAATAATATAATTTATTATGGAATAATTAACCATTTAAACTCAAACCTCTCTTTAGAATTAATTTTGCTACATGATGAGCTAAGAGCCACAATCATTTAAAATAATCAAAGCCATTTTACAAACAGAACACAATGAAATACCCTTGCAGCAGATTTTATAAGCTGAAGCAGTTCCAGTGGGTGATTAAAATTTTCTAATAAACAACTTTTTTAAACCTCATTAGTTGAGTCTTCTTCCTGCAGGTGTTCTCTGAAAATATATCTTTTAATTGTGGTAAAATGTACATTACACAAAAGTTAGCATTTTAACCATTTTTAAGCATACGGTTCAGTGGCATTAAGGACAATCACTGCAACTATCACCACCATTCAGCTTCAGAACATTTTTAATCTTTCAGAACTGAAATTCTGTACCTATTAAACAATAATTTCCTAATTCCCCCTCCCTCCCCAGCTTCTGCAAACCACCATACTATTTTCTTCTTTATGAATTTGACTATTCTAGTGATGTGGTTTGACTGTGTCCCCACCCAAATCTCACCTTGAATTGTAGTTCTTATAATCCCCACGTGTCACGGAGGGGACCCAGTGGGAGACACTTGAACCTTGGGACTGGTTATCCCCATGCTGTTCTCGTGATAGAGGGTGAATTCTCACAACATCTGATAGATTTATAAGGTGCTTTTCCCCGTTTGCTTGTCACTTCTCTTTCTGCCACCATGTGAAGACGTATTTGCTTCCCCTTCCACCACGACTGTAAGTTTCCTGAGGCCTCCCCAGCCCTGTGGAACTGTGAGTCAATTAAGCCTCATTCCTTTATAAATTACCCAGTCTTGGGAAGTTCTTTACAGCAGCATGAAAATGGAGTAATACAGTAAATTGGTACCATGGAGCGTGGGATGCTGCTGTAAAGTTACCTGAAAATGTGGAAGCAACTTTGGAACTGGGTAACAGGCAGAGGTTGGAACAGTTTGGAGGGCTCAGAAGAAGACAGGAAAATGTGGAAAATTTTGGATCTTCCTAGAGACTTGTTGAATGGCTTTGACCACAATGCTGATAGTGATATGGACAATGAAGTCCAGGCTGAGGTGATCTCAGATGGAGATGAGGAACTTCTTGGGAACTGGAGCAAAGGTCACTCTTGTTATGCTTTAGCAAAGAGACTGGTGGCATTTTTGCCTTTCCCTAGGGATCTGTAGAACTTTGAACTTGAGAGAGATGATTTAGGGTATCTGGCGGAAGAAATTTCTAAGCAACAGAGCATTCAAGAGAAAGCAGAGCATAAAAATTTGGAAAATTTGCAGCCTAATGAAGTAGTAGAAATGAAAAACCCATTTTCTGGGGGGAAATTCAAGCCCACTGCAGAAATTTGCATAAATAACAAGGAGCCAAATGTTAGTCACCAAGACAATGGGGAAAATGTCTCCAGGGCATGTCAGGGACCTTCGTGGGCAACCCCTTCCATCACAGATCTGGAGGCTTAGGAGGTTAAAAATGGTTTCATGGGCCAGGCCCAGGACCTTGTTACTTTGTGCAGTCTCAGGACTTGGTGCTCTACATCCCAGCTGTAGCTAAAAGGGGCCAGCATACAACTAAGGCCATTGTTTCAGAGAGTGAAAGCCCCAAGCCTTGGTGGCTTACATGTGGTGTTGAGTCTGTGGGTGCACAGAAGTCAAAAGTTGCAGTTAGGAACCTCTGCCTAGATTTCAGAGGATGTATGGAAACACCTCAATGTCCAGGCAGAAGTCTGCTGCAGGGGCAGAGCCCTCATGGAGAACCTCTGCTAGGGCAGTGCAGCAGGGAAATGTGGGATTGGAATTCCCACACAAAGTCCCCACAGGGGCACTGCCTAGTGGAGCTGTGAGAAGACGGACACCATCCTCCAGACCCCAGAATGGTAAATCCACTGACAGCTTGCACAGTGCACCTGGAAAAGTCACAGACACTCAACACCAGCCATGAAAGCAGCTAGAAGGGGGGCTGTACTCTGCAAAGTCACAGGGACAGAGCTGCCCAAGACCATGGGAGCCCACCTCTTGCATCAGCGTGACCTGGATGTGAGGCATGGAGTCAAAGGAGATCATTTTGGAACTTTAAGTTTTAATGACTACCCTGTTGGATTTCAGACTTGCATGGGGCCTGTAGCCCCTTTGTTCTGGCCAATTTCTCCCATTTGGAATGGGCATATTTATGCAATGGCTGTACCCCCATTGTATCTAGGAAGTAACTAACTTGCTTTTGATTTTACAGGCTCATAGATGGAAGGGAATTGCCTTGTCTCAGATGAGACTTTAGACTTAGACTTTTGGGTTAAATACTAGAATGAGTTAAGCCTTTGGAGGCCTGTTGGAACAGCGTAATTGTCTTTTGAAATATGAGCACATGAGACTTGGGAGGGGCCAGGGGTGGAATGATATGATTTGGCTGTGTCCCCACCCAACTCTCATCTTGAATTGTAGTTCCCACAATCCTCATGGGTTGTGGGAGGGACTGAGTGGGAGAAAATTGAATCACAGGGGCAGTTACCTCCATGCTGTTCCTGTGATAGTGAGTGAGTTCTCACAATATCTGATGGTTTTATAAGATGCTTTTCCCCCTTTGCTCAGCACTTCTTCTTCCTGCCGCCACATGAAGAAGGACATGTTTGCTTCCCCCTCCACCATGATTGTAAGTTTCCTGAGGCCACCCAGTCCTGCAGAACTGTGAGTCAAACTTCTTTTTTTATAAGTTACCCAGCTTCAGGTAGTTCTTTATAGCAGCATGAAAATGGACAAGTACATTTAGATGCCTCATATAAGTGAAATCATATAGCATTTGTCCTTTTGTGACTGGCTTATTTGAAAAAGTGCTTCTTAACTCTTCCTTCCAAATTCACTAAAATTGATGCATGACATCAGGTGCTGACACTTTCCTCTGAACTCAAGCTCTGGTGAAAATGCATGTATACCCAACACATAGTCAGCTCACTGATGGTTAGGAAATAGCAACACACATCTCATCCTCCGCCAAAAAAAAAAATTAATTTCATTGTCCTTGCAGGAAGATTCACAGAAGGCCCATCCAGGTGCTTTATATAAAAATAACACTTCCCTCCAGCTACCTAACCCAGATTTTAAGTTATGTAAAATGAGTTACTTAGAAGGAAAATTCTAAATGAACACATTGTAGCATTGTGGCAATGCAGTTAGCCTGATTTTTTTCAGCGGTACTTCCATCCATTCCTCAAAAGATTCAGCAGCAAATTCTGACTGGTCTCTGAAAATCTCTTCTCATCTCATTCCCTTTCCAGTGATTGGTTTGGAGGAAAATGTAAGCCCCAGTTATGTCCAGTGACTAAGGGGAAGTTAGCAAAACAGCTTCTGAGAAAGGGTGTCTTGCTCTTCACAAAGGTGCATGTGGGAAATATCAGTCCTTTTCTTTCTCAGGAGATTTTTACACCTATCTGTGATGCTATCTTGTGACCATGAGGAGTGCTAAGCTGAATCAGAAATCCCTCATGCTGAGGACAGCACAATAAAGACTTGAGGACTTAGCGGTTTTAACCAGTCACTGAGTTAACAAACCCTGGAACAATCCCACCTCAAGACTTCAGGTAATATGAGATTGCAATTTTTTTATTGTTTAACCCAGTTGATATGGAGTTATCTGTTACTTGAAGACACTTAACTGATTGCATAATGTCACTTAACTAATTGCATGTAGGTTCCATGATGTCACAGGGTGATTTTCCTGGGAAGCAAATGCTGAGATGGAGTTTAGTTCACAGGACGATTCTTAAGGAGTATCTTATGGAAGGGAGGAGAAGAAAGCAGAACTAGGCAGAAGAAATGAAGCTGTGAGGTAAGCAATGACACATGGGCTACTTCATGGAAAGATCCAAGATGGGCCAAGATAACCAGGCCTTTTTACCCTCATCTCCATTAGTTATTGGAATACATCCGCTTGGGAAGGATATGACCTCAGGCAACTAACGCAATCTTTGTAATGATATTTGAAAATTATCTGCACCAATAGTACTCTCAGCAACTTGTGCAAGAAGTTCTTCACCAAAGAGTTATCTGGATGGTACATGAGCATGTCAACCACATATGATTACAGGAACCATTCAAAGAACAGAAACCGGCCCAGACCCAGAAAAAATATATGTCCCTAAGACTCACAAGAGCTGCCTAACTTTTGGTAGGGTCTGGCTTATGCTAGTGATAGCAGTCACGTATTTTTGCTATACTTGCCTTAATTTAACTTCATTTTGCTTGGAGGTCAAAGGCTACTAATTGAATTGTCTATAAATATCCATATATTACAACTAAGCTGTTGTTCATTTGGGTTTAAGACAATCAAATTTGTTTGGTGTTTACTGAATGACTAGCTAACCTTCCTTGACTTCCTTGCCAACCCGTCCCCTCTTATAACTTCTCCCTTAGCTTCTTATACACTACTGAATCTTTTGTCTGAGTTCCTCTGTCATCTGTTTCTCTGCTTGATCTTAGCCACGGGTGCTGTCTGAGGCACCATTCTCAGCACCAACTTGATTCTCTCATCAATGTTTCACTTACTAAGCATGACCTGTCATGGTTTCTGCTCTCCTCCAAGCCTACAGAATTCTCAGGTGATTTTTAGCTCTAGCCTTTAAACCAATCATCAGCCCTGTATCTTCAGGAACCTCTCAGACATATTTATACTTTCAACTTCATGTGGTACAGAAATAATTCATTATCATTCTCCATAAAACAAACTCATTTTCCCAACTTTATAGTTCTCTTTGGTCAAATATTTATCAGTCACCATCATTCAAAATCTTGAATTCACATTTGGATGCCAGATATGAAAGATGGGGGAGAGTTAGTCATTTACCTAATTTGACTGCTTAATCTTTAAAATCTCTTTACTCTTGTTTTTTGCTGTTTTTCTCAGTACTTCCTCCTATTTTGATAGTATTTTAAATTTACCTCTGTGATCATACTGAGCATACTACATTCTAATTACTATGTGTATTTTTCAACGTTTTTCAACATTTTTCCTGTACTAGACTGAAAGTTCATTGAAAGCAGGAACTGCATTTTTTTTTGGATTCCCAATGTTTAGAACATGCTTACTATATGGTGGATGCTTAATAAGTGGTTTTGGAACAATGACTAATCCTAGTCCAATACTTTGTCACTTCTGCATTGCATCAGTGGCCTCTTTGTAGTCTCTGCAGATGTTTTGGGTGTCCCACATCACATTTCATCCATATCAGACTACTGCCAATAGTATCCCACTTCAGGTACTTTGAGCTGCTCCAAGCCTTCCCACCTCTGGGCTTTCTCTGAAGTTTTTAAAACTGCTCGTCTCAAGGGAGTACTTGAGAAAACTGCACAGCTCAAACCCAGATATGTGGGGTTATTAACAAGTCTATATAGGAAGAAAAAATCGTTCCCTTTACCCTCTTATGTTCAGTACAAAGGGCACTGCAAAATAAACTGACAAAAGACAGATTAACAGGAAAAAAGACATGAAAATTTTATGTACTTTTTTCCAAATTTTATTTTAGATTCAGGGGGTACATATATAGGTGTGTTACATGGGTAAAATATGTATTACCATGGGTAAAATGTGTATAATTGGTATAGAAGTTATTTCATCACCCAAGTAGTGAGCATAGTACTTTACAGGTAGTTTTTCAATCCTCACCCTCCACACACCTTCCACCCTCAGGTAAGCCCGAGTGTATATTGTTTCCTTCATTGTGTCCATGAGTAATCAATGTTTAGCTCCCACTTATAAGTGAAAACATGCAGTATTTGGTTTTCTATTCTTGAATTAATTTGCTTAGGATAATGGCCCATAGCTTCATCCGTACTGCTGCAAAAGACATAATATCATTCATTTTTATGGCTGCATAGTAATCTATGGTATATAAGTACCACATTTTCTTTATCCAGTCCACTGTTGATGGACATCTAGGTTGATGCCATGTCTTTACTATTGTGAATAGTGCTGCAATGAACATACCCATGCATGTGTCTTTATGGTAGGATGATTTACACTCCTTTGGGTATACACCCAGTAATGGGATTGCGGGGTCAAATGGTAGTTCTGTTTTATTTTATTTTATTTTATTTTATTGAGACAGGTCTCATTCTGTCACCCAGGTTGGAGTGCAGTGGCATGATCTCGGTTCATTGCAACCTCTGCCTCCCAGACTCAAGTGATTCACCAGTCTGAGCCTCCCGAGTAGCTGGAATTACAGGCATGCACCACCACACCTGGCTAATTTTTGTATTTTCAGTAGAGACGGGGTTTCGCCGTGTTGGCCAGGCTGGTCTCAAACTCCTGATCTCAAGTGATCTGCCCACCTCGGCTTCCTAAGGGGCTGAGATTACAGGTGTGAGCCATCGCACCTACGCCTGGCCAGTAATTCCATTTTAAGTTCTTCAAGAACTCTCCAGACTAATTTCCACAGTGGCTGAACTAATTTGCATTGCAACCAGCAGTGTATCAGGGTTCCCTTTTCTCTGCAACGTTGACAGCATTTGTTAATTTTTGACTTTTCAGTAATAGCCATTCTGACTGGTGTAAGATGGTATCTCACTGTGATTTTGATTTGCGTTTCTCTAATGATTAGTGATGTTAAGCATTTTTCATATGCTTATTGGCTATGTGTATGTCTTCTTTTGAGAAGCATCTCTTCATGTCCTTTGCCCATTTTTTAATGGTTGGTTGTTTTGAGTTTGTTGATTTGTTTCAGTTCCTTATAGATTCTGGATATTAGACCTTTTTCAGATGCATAGTTTGCAAATATTTTCTCCCATTCTGTATGTTGTCTGTTTATTCTGTTGATAGTTGCTTTGCTGTGCAGAAGCTCTTTAGTTTAATTAGGTCCCACTTGTGAATTTTTGTTTTTGTTGCAATTGTTTTTGGAGCCTTCATCATGAAATCTTTGCTGAGGCCTATGTCAAAAATAGCATTTCCTAGATTTTCTTCTATAATTTTTATGGTTTTAGGTTGTACATTTAAGTTTTAATTCATCATGAGTTGATTTTTATATATGTGAAAAGAAAGGGTCCAGTTTCAATCTTCCGCATATGGCTAGCCCAGTTATCCTAGTGCTATTTATTGAATAGGGAGTATTTTCTCCACTGACAAAGGGCTAATATCCAGAATCTACAAAGAACTCAAACAAATATACAAGAAAAAAACAAACAACCCCATCAAAAAGTGGGCAAAGGATATGAACAGACATTTCTCAAAGGAAGACATTCATACAGCCAACAGACTCATGAAAAAATGCTCATCATCACTGGCCATCAGAGAAATGCAAATCAAAACCACAATGAGATACCATCTCACACCAGTTAGAATGGCAATCATTAAAAAGTCAGGAAACAACAGGTGTTGGAGAGGATGTGGAGAAATAGGAACACTTTTACACTGTTGGTGGGATTGTAAACTAGTTCAACCATTATGGAAAACAGTATGGCGATTCCTCAAGGATCTAGAACTAGATGTACCATATGACCCAGCCATCCCACTACTGGGTATATACCCAAAGGATTATAAATTATGCTACTACAAAGACACATGCACACGTATGTTTATTGTGGCACTATTCACAATAGCAAAGACTTGGAATCAACCCAAATGTCCATCAGTGACAGACTGGATTAAGAAAATGTGGCACATATACACCATGGAATACTATGCAGCCATAAAAAAGGATGAGTTTGTGTCCTTTGTAGGGACATGGATGCAGCTGGAAACCATCATTCTTAGCAAACTATCACAAGAACAGAAAACCAAACACCGCATGTTCTCACTCATAGGTGGGAACTGAACAATGACATCACTTGGACTCGGGAAGGGGAACATCACACACTGGGGCCTATCATGGGGAGGGGGGAGGGGGGAGGGATTGCATTGGGAGTTATACCTCATACAAATGACGAATTGATGGGTGCTGACGAGTTGATGGGTGCAGCACACCAACATGGCACAAGTATACATATGTAACAAACCTGCACGTTATGCACATGTACCCTAGAACTTGAAGTATAATAAAAAATAAATAAATAAAATAAATAAAATTAACAAAAAAGATGATCCAACAAAATAGTAAGTTACTATCTCCTTGTAGTGACTTCATAAATTATATTTTCTTCTATGTATTTTTAGTATTTTCTAAAAATTGGTATAATGAGGGAAAAGAAATAAGTTTACAATAAAATATTTGTATGCTTTAAAAAAAAAAAGAAAAGCTTTTTCTAATTCTGTGAGAAACGAGATTGGTAGTTTGATATGAATAACAATAAATCTGTAAATTGCTTTGGGCAGTATGGGATTTTAACAATATTGATTTTTCTTATCCATGAGCATGGAATGTTTTTCCATTCATTTGTGTTGTCTCTAATTTCTTTCAGCAGTGTTTTGTAATTCTCATTATTGAGATCTTTCACTTCCCTGGTTAGCTGTATTCCTAGGTATTTTATTCTTTTTGTGGTTATTGTGAATGGGATTGCTTTCTTGATTTGGCCCTCAGCTTGGACATTATTGGTGTATAGAAATGCTACTGAGTTTTGTGCATTGGTTTTTGTATCCTAAAACTTTGCTGAAGTTGTTTATCAGATCTAGGAGCTTTTGGGCAGAGATAGTGGGGTTTTCTACCTATAGAATCAAATTGTGAAGAGATAGCTTGACTTCCTCTCTTCCTATTTGAATACATTTTATTGCTTTTTCTTGCCTGCTTGCTCTGGCTAGGACTTTCAGAACTGTGTTCAATAGGAGTGGTGACAGTAGTCATCCTTGTCTTGTTCCAGTTCTCAAGGGGAATGTTTCCAGCTTTTATATACCTGTTCAGTATGATGGCTGTGAGTTTGTCATAGATGGCTTATATTAATTTGCGCTGTGCTCCACTGATGCCTAGTCTATTGATGATTTTGGATGTTGAATCTTATTGAAAGCCTTTTCTGCATCTGTTGAGATGATCATGTGGCTTCTGTTTTTAGTTCTATTTATTTGTTGAATCACATTTATTGATTTGCATATGTTGAATCAACTTTGCATCCCAGGAATAAAGTCTATTGATCATGGTGGACTAGCTTTTTGATGTGCTGCTGGTTTCAGTTTGTTAATATTTTTGTTAAGGACTTTTGTATCTATATTCATTAGGGATATTACCCTGAAGCTTTCTTTTTTGATTGTGTCTCTGCCAGGTTTTGTTATTGGAATGATGCTGGCCTCATAAAATGATTTAGCGAGGAGTCCCTCCTCCTTGATTTTTTGGAATAGCTTCAGTAGGATTCATATCAACTCTTATTTATGCATCTGGTAGAATTCAGCTGTGAATCCATCTGGTCCAGGGCTTTTTTTGGTTGGTAAGTTTTTTTATTGCTGATTCAACTTCAGAACTTGTTATTTGTCTGTTTAGGGTTTCACTTTTTTCCTGATTCAATCTTGGGAGGTTGTATGTTTCCAGGAATTTATCCATTTCTTCTGGGTTTTCTTGTTCGTGTGCAGAGAGGTATTGGTAGTGGTCTCTGGTTTTGTTTGTTTGTTTGTTTGTTTTTGTATTTCTGTGGGGTTGGTGGTAATGTCCCTTTTGTCATTTCTGATTGTATTTATTTGAATCTTCTCTCTTTTTTTCTTTATTAGTCTAGATAGCAGTCTATCAAGGTTATTTATTATTTTAAAGAAACAACTTTTTGCTTTGTTGATCTTTCATATGGTTTTTCACATCCCAATTTTGTTCAGTTCTGCTCTGGTTTTGGTTATTTCTTTTAATCTGCTAGCTTTGGGATTGGTGTGCTCTTGTTTTTCTAGTTCCTCTAGATGTGATGTGAGTTTATTAATCTGAGATCCTTCTAAATTTTGATGTGAGCATTTAGCAGTATAAACTTTCCTCTTAACACTCCTTTAGCTGTGGCCCAGAGATCTGGCATATAGTATGTTTGTTCTCATTAGTTTCAAAGAATTTCTTGATTTCTCCTTTAATTTCATTATTTACCCAAAACTCACTTGGAAGCAGATTGTTTAATTTTCTTGTAATTATATGGTTCTGAGAGATCTTCTTAGTATTGATTTCTATTTTAACTGCATTGTGATACAAGAGTGTGGTTGGTATAATTTTGGTTTTTTGGAATTTGTTGAGAATCGCTTTTAGAATATGTTCCATGTGCAGATGAGAAGGATGTATATTCTGTTGTTGTTAGATGGAGTGTCCTGTAGATGCCCATTAGGTCCATTTTGTCAAGTGTTGAGCTGAGGTCCCAAGTATCTTTGTTAGTTTTCTGCCTCAGTGATCTGGGCAAATGCCATCAGTGATACACTGAAGTATCCCATTATTATTGTGTGGTCATCTTAGTCTCTTCATAGGTCTCTAAGAACTTTTTTTATGAATTTGGGTGCCCCAATGTTGGATGCATATATATTTAAAATAGTTAAGTGTTCTTGTTGAATTGAATTCTTTATCATAATGTACTGCCCTTCTTTGTCCTTTTTGATTGTTGTTGCTTTAAAGTCTGTTTTGTCTGAATTAAGAATAGAAATCCCTGCTCTTTTTTGTTTTCAGTTTGCTTAATAGATCTTTCTCCATCCCTTTACTTTAAGCCTATAGGTGTCATTGCATGTCAGACAAGTCTCTTAAAGATAGCATACAGTTGGGTCTTGCTTCTATATCAACATGCCATTTTTTAAGTGGGGCATTTAGCCCTTTTATGTTCAAGGTTAATACTGATATGTGCAAATTTAATCCTTTCATAGTGTTGTTAGCTTGCTGTTATGCAGACTTGATTGTGTTGATCCTTTATAGCTTTAATGGTTTATGTATAATACTTAAGTGTATTTTCATGGTGACTGGTAACAGTCTTTTGTCTCCATGTTTAGCACTCTCTTAAAGGCCTCTTTTAAGGCAGATCTCATGGTAATGAATTCCCTTAGCATTTGCTTGTCTGAAAAGGATTTTATTTATCCTTTGCTTACGAAGCTTGATTTGACTGGATATGAAATTATTGGTTGTATTTTTTTTTTTAAGAATGCTGAATATAGGACCCCAATTTCTTGTGGCTTGTAGGGTTTCTGCTAAAAGATCTGCTATTAGTCTCATGGGATTCCCTTTGTAGGTGACCTACCCAATCACTCTAGATGCCTTTAATATTTTTTTCTGCCATGTTGACCTTAGATAATCTGATGACTATGTGTCTTTGGAATGGTAATCTTGTGTAGAATCTCACAGAGGTTCTCTGAATTTCTTGAATTTTAATGTTGACCCCTCTAGCAAGGCTGGAGAAATTTTCAAGAACAATACCCTCAAATATGTTTTTCATATTGCTTGTTCACTATCTCTCTCTCTCTCTCTGTCTTTCAGGGATGCCAATGAGTCATAAATTAATCTCTTTACATAATCCCATATTTTTCAGAGGTTTTTTTCATTGTTTTCTATTATTTTTTATTTATTTTTGTCTGACTGAGTTGATTCCAGGAACCAATCTTTGAGCTCTGAGATTCTTTCCTCTGCTTGGTCTATTCTGCTGTTAATACTTCTGATTGTATTATGAAATTTCTGTAGTGAGATTTTCAGCTATCAGATCAGTTTGTTTATTTATAAAATGGCTGTTTCATTTTTCAGCTCTTGAATCGCTTTACTGGATTTCTTTGATTCTTTGATTGGATTTCCACTTTCTCTTAAATCTCGATGATCTGGATCCAGGTTCTGAATTCTATGTTTGTAATTTTAAACACTTTGGTCTGGTTAAGAACCATTGCTTGGAAGGTAGTGCAGTTGTTTGGAGGTAAGAAGACACTCTGGCTTTTAGAGATGCCTGAGTTCCTGCACTATTTCTTTCTCATCTGTGTGGGAATGTTCCTTTAATCTTTGAAGTTGTTGTTCTTTAGATGGAGCTTTTTGCTTTTATATTCTTTGATGCCCTTCAGGGTGTGACTGTGATATAAGTTGACTTCAGTTGACTGGCTTTATTTCTGGATAATTTCAGGGACTAAAGCTCATGTCAGCATTCTTAGGCTGCATACTTTAATCCTGGAAGGCTAGGACCAGGCCCATGTCTTTATTTCTGGTCTCTTGAGGTTAAGCATTTGCCGCACTGGTGGGTCCATTGTGTTCCTGGTCCACCAGCAACAACACTTCACTGGGAGGTACCAGAAAAAGTGCTTCATCAGAATGGTGGCAGCAGGGTCTATGTTCATGCACGTGCACCACCAGCAGCAGGGCAGGAACGTGTCGGGGTCTGTGGGCACATATTCACCAGCAGCAGCAGAGCAACATGGTCTGCCCATGTGCATGAGGCAGCAGCAGTACAGTGGTGCAACCAGGTTTATATACTGTGCGCCAGCAGGGGCAAGATAGTGGCGGTGAGGTCCACATGTGCACATGCACCAGCGATGTCAGTACGATGAAGTCCACACATGTGCGCACACTGGCAAAGTGGTAGGGATAGGTTGCGGGTGAGTGCATGCCAGATAAGTGATGAGGGAGGCCTCAGGCAGGTGTGCACTGTTGGGAGTCATCTTCGAAAGCTCTCTGACAGGTGGGATCTGTCAGCAAAAGAGCTATGGCAATACCCTCTAGGAAATACTCTAATTTGGCATCTGAAGCTGTGCTGCAAGTGGATGAAATGAAGCAGGGGCCCTGGTAGAGGCCAGCAGACAGGGCAGTACTCAGATCAGACTGGCCCTGTCTCATGGGCAAGAAAGCCCTGTTCTGTCAAAGTCTGACAGTCAGCAAAGGCCAAAGTCACCTAGAGGATCATGGCAAGACTTGAGGGATGGGCATCCCTGGACGTGTTCCAGCCATTCTCAAACCAAATCCTAGGGATTCTGTGGAGGCTGGAGTCCTGTCCCTGACATCTCTCCAAGCAGCTCTCCCTGCTGACTCAAATGTTCATGGGTGTCATGGGGTCTCCTGCAGCTAGGATTCTCATGGAGCATGGCAAGAGTGGGCCACTCCATGCTATTTAACACTCTTTTCCCAGGAGTCGCTTGGGGCCAGGATTGAGTCCTGGTGCTCAGCAACCCCATACAGGGTTCTCAGCTTCCTCACCCTTCAGTCCAGGGTCCACATCCACCTTCTGTCCTGTCTCAATGCATTCCTTCCTAAGATCTGCTTGGAGTGTGTCAATTTTCTTTACGGTCTTATATCTCAATGGAAGAAATTATTCTTGGCTGCATCTAGTTGGCCAACCTATCTCCATCAGCTGCTTCTAGAACATGGTTAAGGAATCCTGCTTGCAGCCTCTGCAGGCTGCCTCCAAAGACTCAGGGCCAGTTAGAACAAACTGGAAGCCAGGCTGACTACATAGTTTTATTCTTCTCTGGCTCCTGCAGTTCCTTCAGCACTCACACAAAATTCCTGACTGGCTCTGACCAATTGACATAATCTTGAGGCTTTATAAGGAGAGAGCTAGAGCTGGAGAGGGACAGTGAGGGTAACCCAATTGTGCTGGTCAGCTTGGATGAAGAGAAAAAAGCTTTTTAAGAGTAGAAAAAATTTAAAAAAGTTATTCTTTTCTTCCACGTCCCCTACCCAAAGCTAGTCTCTCAGAAGCACTTTTCCCTTCTGTCCAGACTTGCAAACTTTTCCTCACTCTAGTCCCAAAGATCTACTTTCCTCCCACGAATTTTATTTGATGTTAATATTTTTACATGACATAGGAGTCTCACAGAAAAGGAAGTGAAAACCACAAAGAGGCAGTCAGACCCAGGGGATTCAACGGGCAGTAAATTTGTGAATCTGTGACAAGACAAAGGAAAATGATTGTATGCATCTAGGCGTGGTAAACTGTGGGAAGTTAAATATATGGGAGAAGCTAATGGAAGATAACAATTATTTAGTAAGGTTTGTTATGCAGATTCCTCTCCTCTTGGTGTTGTTTCTGGGTTGGTTAGAGTCTAGAGTTGACTTTGTGATTAATAGTCTTTCTCCCCTTCCTGGTAGGAGAGAAGGGAGGGGGAACACTTTCAAAAGGGAAATTTATTCCCTGGTTTAAGGTAAATAGTGGGGGAGTAGAGAGCGTTTTTCTGAATCTGCTGTTTTATATTTCCCTTCAGCTCAAAAAAAAAAAAAGGAAAGAAAATTTTAAAAAAACTCTTGTCAAAGTGGCATACTTGGAAGTGGCATATTTTGATCTCCTTCACCTCTCAAAGGAAAATCTTAATCAGTGGAAAGCTGGGAGTTGAAGAACAAAAGCCTTAGTCCCCCTTCTAGTAGGCATTGTATAGGCTTTTTAGTAAAACCAGTGGAATCCTGCACCCACTGCCTATAGCAAAGGCCTACGCAATGCACCCTTATAATGGCTTTCACTTTCCTCCTTTCCTTATAAAGTTTCCTGGCCTCATGTTTGGATAAATCACCACCTTTGAATTCTTTCTTAGGCTCTGCTTTCGGGGAACCCAAACTAGGACAATTTTCTTACTTCTACTCCTTCCCTACCCCAGTACTCCTAGAATAGTGACTGGTGAATTGCTCTGAATTATTGCTTTTAAACATCTCTTGCTACCCTTTACAGAACTCCCCTGCTATGGTCTGGCTGTGTTCTTCCCAAATTCACACATTAAAACTTAATAACCAATGTGATAACTTTAAGAGATGGGGCATTTAGGTGATGATTAAATCGTAGAGGCAGAGGATTAGCATTCTTATAAAAGAGGTGCAATGCAGCTATTTGCCCCTTTTGCCATGTGAAGACACAGCAAGAGATGCCATCTTGGAATCAGAAACAAGACCCTCACCAGACACTGAACCTGCTGTTCCCTTGATCTTGAACTTCCCAGCCTCCGTAACTGTAAGCAATAAATGTATGCTGTTTATAAATTACCCAGTCTGAGGTATTTTCTTATAGCAGCATTAACAACATTAAGATATTATCTAATTATTAGAGTTTTAGATTTAGTGAATAAAAATAGAGGATACCCAAGTATAAAGAACAAATAATTTATTGCTATAAGTACATTCCAAGTAATATTTGAAATATATTTGTACTAATAAATTATCTTTTGTTTATCTGAAATCCAACTTTAACTGAGTATTCTGTATTTTATTTAGCAATCCTGCCAATTGCTCCCTTATTTTCAAAAAGCCATCTAAATTCACATCTCATCATTTACACATTTCCATGATATGAACCTCATTCTATCAATATAACCTCTTCCACTTCTTCCAAATGCAAGCTCTTCTTTCCAACTAGAATTTGAGAGTAAGAGAGAATTAATCATCATCATTATCATCATCGCCATTATCATAATTCCTTTGATCCTCTGAAGCATTTTACAGTTTTCTAAATACTTGTCTGTGCCTTATTTTATTAATTTCTCTCAACACGCTGTGTTATAGCTTGAACAAAACTTTTAATTACAAATGTAAAATTTGTGGAAATTGTGACAAATAAGAGGTGACCATATTGTGAAATCTGATATTAATAAGACCTCAGGCCTCAGGACTGGCCTACTTGGACAGGTATTGGAGAGGGGTTCTCAAACCCAGGATATCAATCTCCAAGTCATGTGTTTCTTCCATGGATCATGAATTTCCTATTTAAATTTCTTCTTTTTACAGAGTAGGAAACTGAGGCACCAAGAAGTTGAGTGAGGCATAGGACAGTACTAGTTCTCCACTATTTGACAGTCAGCAAGTTGTTTACTATCAGTGGGACTTCATTTCCTCATCTGTAACATGAAGCTCTCAGAGCAGAAAGCCTCTGTTTTCTTTAGTTTCCAACTCTTATAGTTTACCCAAGCTCATGCAGCTAAATAATCCAAAGCTAATGGTAGAGCATAACCCACTGAGAGCTTGTCAGATAGAGGGTCTCATAGACAGCTCTGTCCTTCAAATATTTGTCCTACTATAACTTACAGTCATCCAGCCTTCATAAGGAACTATTTAGTATTGTTTGTTCTTACGAACAAAATGCTCTGTTCTCTGCACTTAAATTAAAAAATGGGCAATTTGGGTCTTTTATAGTGTAACAGAAACCACACTAAAATTACGTTGCTATTGGTTCTTAATTAATTTTGTTTTTTCTCCACTTTCCCCTGGGGGGAAAAATTGATTCTCTATCCAGGGTTAAGCAAATAATAATTACCTAAAAAGTCAAATATTCATTGTAAGTTGTGCTTATTGATCTTATTTTTTAATAAATTAATACTTTTCATAGATCAAAGAACAGGACCTATTTTTCCTTCCCCAGGCTAAGTGAATGAATGCCTTCTTAGAACATTAAAAAAACACTTGTAGTAGCAAAGGGAAGGAAATCCCATAACATAATTTTGTTTCTACTATAAATTTGGCCATCACCACAAACTTTGCTCTATCTTCTTACCTTCCTGTTTGAGAGGTGGTGAGAAAAAGTACAAAGAATGCTGAGTTTGAATCCAGAAATATGTGGATTTAATTGTGGTACCTCCACCTAGCTGTGTGACCTTCAACAAGTTACCGAACCATTGGCATTTGTAACTGTTGTTTTTTTCAATGGCTTAGTGCTATGGTTTGAACGTGTCCCCCAAAGTTCTTGTGTTGGAGACTTAATCCCCAATGTAACAGTGTTGGCAGGTGGGGGACTTATAAGAGGTAATTAGATTATTAGGGTTCTGCCCTCATGAATGGTTAATGTCATTATCACAGGACTGAGTTAGTTATCACAAGAGTGGGTTGTTATAAAAGTGAGTTCAGCTCTCTCTTACTGTCTCATACACACCTTCTCTTGCCCTTCTGCTGTGGGTTATTATTGTTGATTGCTGTTTGGTGAATGGATTGAACAAGTAGGTTACCCAAGGGCAGCTTCCTCTTGCACCAAGTAACTAACATTTGTAATGTGCCCTTCTTGACAACAAGAAGAGCCTTGTCAGATGCAGGCCTCTCAACCCTGGACTCCCCAGCCTCCAGAACTATAAGAAATAAATCTGCTTTTTATAAATAACTCAGTCTTGGGTATTTCGTTATAACTGCACGAAACAAACTAAAACACTTAGTAAGCCTTCTATTGAAGAAATAAATGACAGAACTTTCCCTGGTTATTTTGGGGGAGTATTATTTATCATTTAGCATTGAGTGTCTCCTACTCCTGCACATGGGAAAGTGTAGCAGTGAGCCTACTGCCCCACATTTGCAGTCAGATTTGATACATCTTAGAAAACATATCATATGCAAAAGTGCAATTCACAGGAAATAATATCTTTTCTTATCTTAATGGCCTGTCAGTTCTCTGGTATCACTCTCTTCTGGGTGACTGTACCTACAGATTCCTTGGATCCAGGTAGTATTGCTAGGCTGACTCTTAGAAAGATCCCTGCTGTAATTCTCCCAGGCATTGGAGGGGTTGATGCCCTTTCCTAGTCAGTCTTCCTTACCTCCCCAGGGCATCATCAATTTCCTTCCCTCTTTCCCTGGAAAACTTATTGAAATGACCAAAAATATACCCACTTTACTATAAACGAACATGCCATTTCACCCAGGAACGTAAAACTATGTTCTCTCCCAGAGTATATTTTTTCAGCTTCAGTTTCTGACCAAGCATCTCACAGGATGCCTCTCAACCTTGGCAACTTTCTACTCTAGATAAAGATTTATTCATCCATACAAGGATCAGAGTCATTTTTGGCAAACAGAGACATTCAATCATTATCATGAGCTAAATGCCTCATCCTCCCTCTGGATCACAGAGTCCTAGAGGGTAGGATCCAAATCTTATGGTTACAAGCACAGAATTCCAAGATGAAAGGGCCTCTACATTTCTAAAACTCCGATTTTATAGTCTTTGCTGGAATCTGCTTTACAGTTTATTTGTCAAGTAGTCATTTATCTCCTGTCTGAACATCTCTGATTTCCCTCTCTGGTTACTCATAAAAGATATTTGGTTATTATTATTGATTGCTGTTTGGTGAATGGATTGAACAAGTAGGTTACCCAAGGGTAGCTTCCTCTTCCACCAAGTAACTAACATTTGTAGGAGGAAGAAAAATATTCTTCTACCCATCCTACGTTTGTTGCCAAGGCCACTGTAACAAAAGATTAACAAGAGAAAAACCATACAAATATATTAATATAAGTTTTATGTAACAAGTGGGGGTCCTCATAAGGAAATAAAGACCCCAAGAAACAGGTAACTTTAATTTTTTTATATTAGGTTTAATGAAGAGAGAAGTGTCATGAAGAAATGTGAGAGCACAAAAGGGGTGTGATCCAATGGTAATAAACTAAGCAAGACATGTTTGCTCAGATTCTTCTTCTCTGTATTTCTGTGTCTTCAGAGATAAGAATGCTCCTTTCCTCCATGGTATAGGGAAGGCATCTCTCACCTGAGGGTCTTATGACCTGCTTCAGGGAAGGTCTGAAAATCCTTCCTAGGTTTTATGATCTGCTTCAGTGGGGGAAGGAAGGGGGAAAGTCAGAGAGACCTTCCAACTTCTTTGGTTTTCTCAAATTTCTTCAGCTTAAACATTTGATATGCCAAGGTAACATTTTGGGGTAGCATGTCCTGAACCCATCATAATGTTCATTGTTCCAAAATGTTGGTCCAAAATACATGGAGACCTTATTATACGCAGGCACCTCTTAGCCGATACGTGAATATGCATGTGCACACCGCCCCACCCCACCCCACACAGGCGAAACTCAAAGAATGCCATAAGCAAAATAAGAAATCTTTGGAGGAGTATCTTCACTTTTTTAAAAAGAATTCTGTAGGAAGTAAAAAAACAAACTGAAACTTATCTCTGTTTAGGTTTTCAAGCAGTTATACCTAATAGAAAAAAATATGAAGCCATAAATCCTCTAGTTGGTTAATAAATGAGAAAAAGAGTGAACAAGCCCTACTTTGAAAGTCAATCCTGTTACCTCTGATTGAGAAAATGATCCTTTTGGAAGGAAGTTAAATGAATATATTTTGTTCATCCAAGGACCATCACACATCAAATGATCATCTTGTCTAAACCTGATTCATTTTTTGAGAGAAAGCAAGCAGCAATATCCCAGGCACCTTCTTTCCTTTTCTGATGAATCGGCCTCACATGCCTCTGAATAATCAATTTCCACCAGAACATTTCCAAGTCTGTAACTAAGGACAACATAGGTAAAGATGTACAATGATTTGTTTTTTATTAATTATTCTTCAGTGGTAGGATCAACTAACATATGTAAATGTCAATTAGTTCTAAATAGACAAAAGCTGGGATGGTTTCAGTAGGACATTGGAGAAAGCACACTGTATGTTCAATGGTGTTTGAACCCTTTTTTTTAAGCTGAGAAATAGTATGTGGAATCCTAATGCAGTACATAAAATAGCTAAAAGAGTGTATGCTGGGCTTAACTTTGGCAGGTGAGCAGGACAGACAAGATATGGACAGGGACTGAGGCTACCTTGTGGTCTTTCCCCCTCCTCTTTTCCCCCACCCACCCTCAATCCTCTTAACAGCCTTGAATATCTTGAGAGGACATTTAGGATTCCTTGGAACATAATTTAAAAATTAATGGCAGAGTGCTAAATAGATGTACTCTAGCAATTGATGAAGTCTTATTCTAATCCTGGATCCAAAGTATTAGCCATAAGAGTCAGTGCAAATTATCAGGACTTTCTGAGCTCATTTGACATTTGTAGAATTGAGATGGCATTCAAATTAGGATAAATTAGATAACACTTATGCAGTAGTCCCACCCTTATCCATGGTTTCACTTTTGCGGTTTCAATTACCCACAGTCAACCATGGACTGAATATATTAAATGGAAAATTCCAGAAGTAAACAATGTATAAGTTTTACATTGTGAGCTATTCTAAGTAGTGTGATGAAATTTTATGCTGCTCTGCTCCAACTGGCGCAGGATGTGAATCATCCAGGGATTTAGTAGCCATCTCAGTTATCAGATTGTTGTAGCATAAAAGCGCTTGTGCTCTTGTATCCTTTATTTTACTTAATAATGGCACCAAAGCACAAGAGCAGTTATGCTGGAATACTGTTATAGTTGTTCTATTTTATTATTAGTTGTTGTTTTTCATCTCTCTCTGTGCCTAATTTTTAAGGTAAACTTTATCATAGGTATGTATGTATAGGACAAAACATAGTCTATATAGGGTTTGATACTATCTGAAGTTTCAAGCATCCACTGGGAGTCTTGTAACCTATCCCCTGCAGATAAGGGTTGGAGGGACTATTGTAAAAAGTCAAGTAGGTATGCCTGTCATATAAGAGTTGCTTAAAAAATTGCAGCTATTGTTGTTATCCAGGGGAAATACTTAAGTTTTCAGTGTTGCTCTGAAAGAACTCTGTGCTGAGGGTTTCTGAAGAATCACATTGTTGAAAATCATGGCTTATTTTGGGTATGCTGATGGACACAGAGACAAACACCATCTTTTACAAATTCTGTCAGGTGCTTTCAGGATCCCAATTTTAACAACCCAAACTATGATAGTAGTATCGGTGCTTTTTTTCCTACTGGCTTGGGATTATAAATAAACATGGAGGAAAAGAGAATAAATATAACTGTAGTTTGAGGAAAAATGTGAATGGAGGTAAGAAGACACTTTCACTGCCAGAAGACATCTCTTGCCCCAGCATAACTCCCAGGCTCAGGCAAGCTTTCTTTTGACCTAAGGCATTAGCATTCTTCAGAATCAGCAGGT
Organism: Piliocolobus tephrosceles; assembly: GCF_002776525.5. Taxonomy (NCBI): domain Eukaryota; kingdom Metazoa; phylum Chordata; class Mammalia; order Primates; family Cercopithecidae; genus Piliocolobus; species Piliocolobus tephrosceles. Next base: position 2,530,513 of record NC_045456.1, read on the forward strand.
CAGACAACTTCAGTGCTTGGAATGGACTTAGAAATCATTTACAGTCATGCATCGATAAGAACGTTTCAATCAATGATGTTGGTCCCATAAGATTATAATAGAGCTGAAAATTCCTAATGCCTAAGTGACATACTAGACTTTGTAATATCTCAGTGCAACACATTACTCACCTGTTTGTGGTGATGCTGGTGTAAATAACAACATGTTGTACAGGTTTGTAGCCTAGTAGCAATGGGCTATACCATATAGCTTAGGTGTGTAGTAGGGTGTATGATCTAGGTTTGTATAAGTACACTCTACGATGTTTGCACAGTAACAAAATCACCTAACAATGCATTTCCAAGAGCATGTCCCCATCTGATACATGACTGTTCAAATGCCTCATTTTACTGGGCAGCAAACAGTGAGGAGGGGTGCAAGGGAGACAAGGAAAGCTCAGAGGTAGTTTTTGAAATGTAAATACTTCTGGGAGAAAGACTTGTTAAGTCTTTATTAACTCCTTACTATGAATTACAATGGCATTTCCATTGTAGAGTAGGGAAGGACTATTGTCTCCTGTGGACCAACACACTGCCAAGGATAGTGAGGGGTCTTAGCCAAGCCCAGGCTCAGGCCTTCAGGTCAGGGGAGCTGAAAATAAAAAGGACCCCAGGGAAAAGGAGCCCCAGTAAAGTAATTTTTACCATCTTTGTACCCTCAGTGGAGCTGACTGAGCTGACCATGTTGAGGACCTCAGCAAATTTGGTGAGGCTCCTGTCCTTACACATCTCTTTCCCTAGAATCTATCTAATCACTTCCTCCAGCCCCAAAGAAGCAGAAAGTGATTGGACTTCATCAAGGCCATGCCTCTGCTGTCTAGTGAAGATGAAGACATTGGGGAGTTGGGGGTAAGAAGACTGCAGACAAATAAAAACTTAAGCAAAGTTCAGACTATTTGGGATATGCTAAATTCTGGCCCCTCCTTCCTTCATGCTTTCCCCTGCACCGTCACTCCCAAAACAAGGCAAGAGTGAGATGAGCCAAGAGCATGAGCTACTGAGTCTAATTCTTTTGTCAGGAGTCGTTGTGCAGCTTAGGAGCTCAGTAGATTGTTACTCTGGAAAGCCTCTGTCCATTCCCTGAGAGATCTACCTGGTGTCAGGATTGGCACCCATCTCAAGAAAGAAGAAGCTTCCCAGTTTAGAAGCCTCCAAAAAAATTGGCAGTTGAGTAGAGATTCAAACAGTCCTTCTAATGCTGTCCAATAGCATTTTCCGGGATGACGGAGATATTTTATCTACATATTCTATGCTGTCCAATACCATAGCTACTAGTCACACATGGCTATTGAACATATGAAATGTGACTAGTAAGACTGAGGAAGTAGATTTTTAATTTTATTTATTTTTAATTAACTTAAATATTATGATATCCACATGTAACTAGTAGCAGCTGTGTTGGACAGCACAGCTTAGTCACCACCACCCTTCCCCCACCCCATTATCTTGTGTCCTCATGTTACCCTGGGGTCCTTGCTCCCAAATCTCCCAAGATGGTGGCGGGCTGCTTCCAAGATGGCAGCAGGCCACTTCCAAGATGATGGCAAGCCTCCTGTTCTCTGACCTGGGGTTCTTGGCCTCACGGATTCCAAGGAATGGAATATTGGGCCATGCAGTGAGTGTTATAGCTGTATTAGAAGCCATGTGTCAAGGAAGAGAACCGTGGAACCCAGTGACTACTGTTCAGCTCGATTAGGACAAACCCGGGCACTTAACCCTGCAGGAACAATGGCAAGCCTTTAGCCCAATAGGGAGCAGCAATGGGCACCTCGCTGGATCAGGAGCACAGCAGACACCCTGCCAGATCTGGAGGGATGGAAGTCAGCAGCAGGTCTGCCACCACAGCAAACAGCTCGAGCAGTTAACAAACACGTATCAGAAGAGAGTGCAGTTGCAAGATTAAATAGAGTGAAAATAGAACTCCGATACAAAGGGAGGGGACCCAAAGAGGGTAGCCCTTGCTGGCTCGAATGCCTGGGTTTGCATCCCGATGACTGCCCCTCCCGCTGTGCTCTCAGGCAACAGATGATTGGCTCTTCCTTTACCTCCTGTTTTTGCCTAATTAGCCTTTTAGTGAGATCTCTTTCCTACCTGATTGGTCAGGTGTGAGCTAAGTTGCAAGCCCCGTGTTTAAAGGTGGATGTGGTCGCCTTCCCAGCTAGGCTTAGGGATTCTTAGTCGGCCTAGGAAATCCAGCTAGTCCTGTCTCTCACTCAGTGAAAGCCCAAGGTTTTATGACCTATCAAGACAATATGATTGATTTCACTGATGTCATTTTATTGTTCTATTGAAAAAATTATTTCCAGGAAGTTAAAATTGTTAAGGAAAGTTTATTCATTTTACAAATGGATGGTATTTCACACATTGCTTATAACTTACTCAAAAATGCAAAGTTCAAAACTGGTAAGATGCTGATGTACCGAGTTTTTTAGGCAAGACATTTAACCTCACTGGACCTTTGATTCCTCAACTGTAAAATAACAAGTTTATGCTAAATGAACCTGAAGACCTTTACCAGCTCTAAAAGGAGATGATTTGAAATGGCTGCTGTGATGGTGAAAAGATTATATATGTTCAAATAAGTAAAATTATGGAAGGAGTTGCCATTTCTGGTAAGGTGGTTAGAAAGTTAGTAATAAACATGAATTCAATACAATTACAGGGAGCAATAGCAAAGCATAAAAGCAAAGTACAAGGTGAATATGGGCCCAGAGTGATGGCTCACGCCTGTAATCCCAGCACTTTGGGAGGCTGAGGTGGGAGGATCACTTGAGGCTAGGAGTTCAAGGCCAGCCTAGGCAACATGGTGAAACCCCATCTCTACAAAAAAAAGAAAAGATGTATACAAAGGATCTAACTTCAAGGCAGAAAGTGTGAGAAAGCTGGTTGCTCCCTAGACTGCTCACTGTTCTCACTACCCATTGTACAAAATGAGCATTTCTGTTAATCAATTCTAATGAAGCTCATAAGTCTACCTTACAGTTTGCTATAAATACTGAAACATATAAAGTAACATTTGTTTATGTTACTTTGAGAAATTTTAGAGACTGTAAAGCAAGAATTGACAAATAAGTCAGTTTCCAACTATCAGGAGGAAGTTCCTTTGACCTCAACCCTGGTGAAAAGATGCACTGACTGTACTATCAAAAGCACAGTTTTCACATGAATTGACATCACCCAACATCAGCCCAAACACCTTGTGAGCCTAAATCTTAAGACAGCCAGAATTGAACCTCTTTTGGGGGAAAATGTTGCTTCTACAATGGGCCTCCATAAGTAATAAAACATTTCTAGCACCAGAAATCCAAGTACACCAAAGATCAACTGAAAATGTTAGTCATACCAGTGTTATTAAAGGACAAACTCTGGCAGCCTGTAGCTAACGTTGCATATGCGGAGAATTCTACAATCTGGGTGCAACATTCTGAGGAAATTCTGCCCACAGCATGAATCTGTAACCCACCAGAAACAAAGCACTTCTAAATGCTAATAATAATAGCTAACGATTACATAGCACTTACTATGGCCAGACATTGATCTTATGTCTGGTAAGTGTCAGAGTAAGCCTGAATCTTCATGAAAGGCATGAAAGCTTGACTCATTTATGTTTAGTTTGGAGTACTTAGCCAGTGATACCAGTGATACTAATGAAGCACTGTCTAATTAAAATGCTTAAAACTTCTGAATAGGTGAAATTCTGTAACAACCACATTTATATAAATTATTTTATAAAATGCATTGGAAATTACCTAGAGATCAAAAAGTTATGAACATGAATGTAGAATTTTCCTTCTTTTATCTGGGAAAAAAAAGTCTCAAACAATTGGGGGAAAAATGTGGTGATATCTGTCCTAAGTTACAGAGACTCCAGCGCAGGCAAACAAAAAAGACAGCGTTCCTTGAATCATTTGTGACTGGTGAGCCCCTCCCATGGGAATTTTGCACCTCAATACCACTTGGTGATGTCTAAGAATAGATTGACTTATTCACTGTTCTGATTTCTCTTTTTACAATTACTAGTTCCTTCTGACTAACCTTAGAATAAAACAGAAATGTGTTACCAATGATCTGCATTGGTAACATTTCTCTCAACAGGCCTTCTTCTAGAAAACATTCCTTGAAATTTTCATCTTGCTTTATTTTTTTTCCTTTTAGCCTTGCTTAGTGCCATTTTAGCTACAATCAAAAACATATATGTCTTGGATTATATAAAAGTGTTACTTTTGGCGAATCCATACAGGTCTGCTGCAACCTCAATTCTTGCCTCTGCAGAAGAAAGAATTCAATGGAGGGGCATAAGGCAGAAGGAGAGACCAAGGCAAGTTTTAGAGCAGGAGTGAAAGTTTATTAAAAAGCTTTAGAGCATGAATGAAAAGAAAGTAAAGTATACTTGGAAGAGGGCCAAGAGGGCAACTTGAAAGACAAGTTTGTGATTTGACCTTTTGACATGGGGTTTTATATCATACACTGGCATACTTTCAGGATCTTGGGTCCCTTCTTCCCTGATTCTTCCCTTGGGGTGTGCTGTCTGCATGCACAACGGCCTGCTAGCATGTGGGAGGGGAGCATACACAGTGTTTACTGGAGTTTTGTGCATGCTCACTTGAGGCTTTCTTCCCTTACCAATCTAGCATTCCCGGACGAAGGTCATATACCAGTTAAACTTTGCCACTTTGCCTCTTAACGCATATGCTTGATCCCACTCCCCCAGTCCCTGAGATCTTATTGGAAAGCCACTAATCACCAGTTTCAGGTTTTTGCTATCTATAGGGAGACTGCCTTTCCCTGGTTCTGGCTGTGTCCGATTATTATCTTAGAGAGACAGTTAACAACTGCCTGACCATCACCTGATGGTCGCCTGACATTCCTGATGGGGTGAGGGGAGCCCTCTCCTGCCCTACTCATGCCTGACTAGCTACCTACTATAACAAAAGTTATGTTCTTAAAATCTATTGTATAAGCTTCCTCAGAATTAAGGAGTTAAGCTTTACAGTCTGGAAAATCAGGATTTGAGCTTACTAGAGGACAATCTTTGCAACTTACTTCACCTCTTCACCTTTTGTATATTATTATTCCCTATTTTCTTTTCTTTTTTTTTGAGACAGAGTTTTGCTCTTGTTGCCCAAGCTGGAGTGCAGTGATGTGATCTTGGCTCACTGCAACCTCTGCCTCCTGGGTTTGAGCAATTCTCCTGCCACAGCCTCCCACGTAGCTAGGTTACAGGCGTGTGCCACCACACCCAGCTAATTTTTTTTTTTTTTTGTATTTTTAGTAGCGACGGGGTTTCACCATGTTGATCAGGCTGGTCTCAAACTCCTGACCTCCAGTGATTCACCCACCTTGGCCTCCCAAAGCTCTGGGATTACAGGCGTGAGCCACCACACCCAGCCACTATTCCATATTTTCAATGAAACTGGTTAGTAAAGTCAACCTCACATACAGTGGTGCCTTCGGTTCATAAGAGCTCTTAAATGTTCAAAAATTTTGTGAACTAGTTTTTATTCACAGCCTTTATTATAAATTAAATTACATAAATTATGCTTTTATGTTAAAACAAAAATGATACTCATAATCCATCACTTTCTAATTATTTTACTAAATTTTATTATTATCTGTATTCTTGAAGTTACTTATGTTTACTGTACTTGTATGGTGGAAATACTATATAGCAGTATGCTACTGGGTATCTCTTCCTAGCCCTGCTGTGTTTGTGAAGTCAGGTTGGTAGCTGGAATTCAGCCAAGGTGAAAATATTTACACTGTAGAAATCAGCAAACACTACAAATTCAGGCTGTTTGTCCTCTGAGATAGTCATTTATCAAGCATTTACCAGCTCATCACTGCTCATGTATATTGTATAAGAATCAAATGAAATAATGTGTAATAGGTACCTAAGTGTTATATTAGTCCATTCTCACACTGCTATAAAGACAGTACCCAAGACTGAGTAATTCATAAAGGAAAGAGATTTAATTGACTCACAGTTCTGCATGGATGAACAGGCCTCAGGAAACTTACAATCATGGCAAAAGGGGGAACAGGCACCTTCTTCACAAAGCAGCAGGAGAGAGAAGACTGCTCAAAGGCTGAAGAGCCCGGCACTTATCAAACAACCAGATTTTATGAGAATTCACTATCACAGGAATAGCATGGGGAAAAAGGACCCATGATCCAATCACCTTTCACTTGGTCCCTCCCCTGTTACTTGGGGATTACAGTTCGAAATGTGATTTGAGTGGGGACACAGAGCCAAACCATATTTGTGTGTAACTCATATTTTGTAGTCAATAAATGTTAGTTGTTCTCTTAGTATTATTAATTTTTATTATCATGCAGTCAATCAGTAAATCAGTTTTTCATTGTCTAATTCAGTGCTTTTAAAGGTTTCTTAGAGCATATAAAAATGCAATACTATGAAATATTTCCATAATGACATAGATCTCAACTTCCTTAACGTAATAGCAGTGTTATCTACACTGTGTCCTAATTTTGATTAGTGATGCCTTTTATGGAAATTTAATTATTATTATTTTTTAGTTCTAGTTCAACCCTCTCATCTGTCAGAAAAGGAAACAGGGTCCCAAAAGCCTAGTGTTTTGCCTAAGGCCTCAAGGGCATCTAGTAGTGAAATATATTACCAATGTAATTTAGAAAGTCTTTGGATACTTTTATAAATGAATAAGTTGTTTATTAAGAGTGTGAGTCAATGGTTTTTATTTTGGTACTTATGATGTCTTTTTGAAAACTTGGGGCAACATATTTAGAAATTGAACCATAGGAAATTACCATGTTTGTAAGTAAGAAATTGTCAAATATTGATAACGCCAATATGGCTCTACCTAACGTGATATATTTAAACTAACAAGCTGATACTCGAAGTGATATGATCTTTCCATTTCTTCCCCACTCCTGTCTTGCAACATAATGATATTTATTTATTTATTTATTTAGAGACTGAATTTCACTCTTGTTGCCCAGGCTGCAGTGCAATGGCATGATCTTGGCTCACTGCAACCTCTGCCTCTTGAGTTCAAGTGATTCTCCTGCCTCAGCCTCCCGAGTAGCTGGGATTACAGGCATGTGCCACCATGCCCGGCTAATTTTTTGTAATTTTTTTCGTAGAGATGGGGTTTCTCCATGTTGGTCAGGCTGTTCTCGAACCCCTGACTTCGTGATCCACCCACCTCGGCCTCCCAAAGTGCTGGGATTACAGGCGTGAGCCACCGCGCCTGGCCATAATGTAATTAAGATGAATTCAGTCATATGCATGTGAGCTACAGAGGTTTAAATCAGGGTTTGTGGAATTATTTGGCTAGATAAACTTTATGGTTTCTATGTTAAGAGCGATACTATGCTACCATTGTACTCAACAAAAGAATTATCCCCAGGCTTTGAGATGAAGAAGGACAGAATAAATAGTCGATACGTGTTTGTATGGAATTTGTGTCATTTTCTGGTTTGGATTTAAAACCAAAGAATGGCTAAATTATATGTATTACCCTAGGCTTTAAAAAAACACTCACCACATAAGCATTAGCTTTGAAAACCCTAAATTGCTATTAAAAAATGGTCAAACCAAAATAGAAGAAAATCTGTGGTTTTATGCTCAATATACAATTATACAATAACAGAATTTATATGCTTCCAGTTGGATTCACAAAACCTCCTTAATGTACTAAAGTGTGGTCTAATTGCTTACTAATAAAAGGGGGGAAACAGTCTCTAATTAGATAAATACCTTTTATAGTGATCTTAGTAACATACTGTTTGTCAGGGGGAAGCAAAGAGTTGGGAATGTGTGATCAATGGCTGTTTTCACCCTGTTTTTCCTGGTGGGACAGGGTCAGCTTGGAATGCACTGGTTCTAGCCCAGAGCTGCTCAGCATTCCAGACTAACAGCTCAAATCAGCTCCTTCTTTAGTCAACAGTATTCAAGGGATGAAAGGCGGGAGTGGTTTCTGTTATTATTATTTTTTAACCACATAATTGGAGTCAAAATAGTAATTGACTCTTGTTTGTTTCTCCAACCTGTCCTCTGGGAATAACTTCAGGGTCCAAGCAGTTCTCAAAGTCCCTAAACAAGTTTTTGTTTTCATTAATTCCTGGAGATTCTACCTTTCTTCTTCTTTTTTAAAAAAAGCTTGCTTTGAATTAAGGGCTCTTATTCTGAAAAGCTTAAGAAAGAAGCTGTCCCTTTAGCAAACTGAGTTGGAGAACACTAGAATGTGTGGTCATGGGAGCCATAAGGCCTGAGTTCTAATCCTAGGTGTGTTACTAATTCATTGTGAAACCTTGACAGTGTCACTTGAATTCCAAGTATCTCAGTGTTCCCATTTGTAAAATAAAGTTTGAGGAAGAAGGCAAAGTGCTGGTGTACTCTGAATTGCTGTGAGACAAGAGTGACAAAGGCATGGGCAAAAAGAGAATAAGGAATGGAACACACAAACTGCACTGGGCTTAAGAGATGGTCTGTATTGGGTGTGCGGGGCTATGCTTAAGAGAGAAATTATGGAAACACAAATGAGGTGCTGGAAGCATGTGAGGAGAATGAGGTTATTAAATAAACCAGTTCCTGCTCTTCTGAGTATTTTCTACATCTAGGTGTCCTGGTAGAGGCCTCACTAGTTTCATCTATATTTGCAGCTTAGTCTCAACTCTTAGTAAAAACTCAGTTCATGTTTGTTGAATCTGACCTACTCTGCCTGAAGTTAACTGAGTTTATCTTTTTTCTTACTCCCTAAGACAAGGGTAATAGTTCCTTAAAACAACAACAGTAACAGAACTTAAAACAAATAACAAAGCAAAACAAAACTCATAATTTTTCTTATTATAAAAATCATCCATGCTTACTAGAAAAATTTAGAAAGTAAAATGAGAATATAACATCCATAATCAACAACCATTTCTTCTCAGTGATTTTTCCCTAAACATTTTTTGTATAATTAGCATTATATAGAATAGATGATTTTATATTATGACTTTTCATTTAAAATGACAAAATTTAATTTCTATTATACTTTTTAAATTTTTTTGTTTTTAATTTTTGTGAGTACATAGTAGATGTGTGTGTGTATATATTGTATGATTTAATTACTTCCTTTTTGTTTTCTGTGTATCTGTTCTATGTTTTTTGATTTGTGCTTACCATGAAGCTTGCAAATACTATCTTATCACCCATTATTTTAAGCTAATAATAACACTGCATAAACAAATAAGCAAAAAGAAAACCAATAAAAACTCTACACTCTAACTTTCTCCCTCTGCTTTTTAGTATTTTGTTGTTTCTCTTTACATCTTATTGTACTGTCTATGTATTAAATATTTCTTGTAGTTATTTTTGATTGGTTCATCTTTCAGTGTTTCTACTTAAGATAAGAGTAGTTTACACACCACAGCTACAATGCTATAATATTCTGTTTTTCTATGTACTTACTATTACCAGTGAGTTGTATACCTTCATATAAATTCTTATTGCTCGTTAACATACTCTTCTTTGTGACTGAAGTACTCTCTTTAGCTTTTACTTGTCTGGGAAAGTCTTTATTTCTCCTTTATGTTTGAAGGATATGTTCACTGGATATACTGTTATAGGGTAATAGGCTTTTTTTCCCTTCAGCACTTTAAATATTCCATACCACTCTCCCCTGGTTGGTAAGGATTCTGCTGAAGAGTTTGCTGCCAGAGGTAGTGGAACTCTTTGTATGTTATTTGTTTCTTTTCTCTTACTGCTTTTAGGATCCTTTCTTTATCCTTCACCTTTGAAAGTTTGATTATTAAATGACTTGAGGTAGTCTTCTTTGGGTTAAATCTGCTTGCTGTTCTAGAACCTTCTTGTACTTGGATATCAATATGTTTCCTAGGTTTGGAAAATTCTCATTATTATCCCTTTGAATCAACTTTCTACCCCTATATCTTTCTCTACCTCCTCTTTAAGGCAAATAACTCTTAGATTTGCTCTTTTGAGACTATTTGCTAGACTTTGTTGGCATGCTTTTTTAAAAATTCTTTTTACTTTTGCCTCCTCTGACTGTATATTTTCAAATAGCCTGTCTTCATATTATTTCTTTATTTTGCTTGATAAATTCTGCTATTAGAAGACTCTGATGCATTCTTCATTATTGCATTTTTCTACTCTGAAATTTCTGCTTGATTCTTTTTAATTATTTCAAACTCTTTATTAAATTTATCTGATAGAATTCTGAATTCCTTCTTTGTATTATCTTGAATTTCTTTGAGTTTCATCAAAACAGATATTTTGAATTTTTTGTCTGAAAGGTCATGTATTTCTGTTTCCCCAGGATTGGTCCCTGGTGCTCTATTTAGTTCATTTAGTGATGTCATGTTTTCCTGAGTGATCTTGATGGGTGTGGATGTTCTTCGATGTCTGTGAATTGAAGAGTTAGGTATTTATTTTATTCTTTGCAGTCTAGGCTTATTTGTACCAATCCTTCTTGGGAAGGCTTTCCAGATATTCCAAAGGACTTTGGTATTGTGATCTAAGCTGTATCTGCATTAGGGAGCACCACTAGTCCAGTAACACTGTGCTTCTTGCAGACTCATAGAGGGACCACCTTGATGGTCTTGGATAAGATCCAGAAGATTTACTTGGATTACCAGGGAGAGACTCTTGTTCCCTTCCCTTACTTTCTTCCAAACATACAGAGTCTCTCTCTCTTTGTGCTAAGCTGCCTGGAGCTGGAAGTGGGGTGACACAACACCAAGACTGGGACTGCGCTGGGTTAGACCTGAAGGCACCACAACATTAGGTCCCACCCAAGGCCTGCTTCAACCACTACCTGCCTATCACCTATATTCACTCAAGGCCCTTAAAAATCTACAGTTAGCAGATTGTGAAGCCAGCCATAATTGTGTCCTTCCCTTCCAGGCAGCAAGTTCCCTCAGGCCCTGGGTGGAGCTGGAATAAAAAATTTTAGAAATCTACCTGGTGTTCTATTCTACTGTGGCTGACATGGCACTCAAACCATGAGACACAGTCCTTCCACTATTTTCTTCCCTTTTTACAAACAGAGGAACCTCAACCTATGGCCATCACCACCATCACAGGCCCACAGGAAGTACTGTCAGGCTACTGCTGATGTTAACTTGAGGCCCAAGGGCTCTTCAATCAGTTTGTGGTGAATGTTGCCAGGCCCGGGCCTCACCCTTCAGAGCAGTGAGCTACCCTCTGGCCCAGAGCAGGTCCGGAAATTCTGTTCGGGTGCCAAGGCCTAGAATTGGGAACCCCAAGATCTTGCTCAGTGCTCTACCTCACTGTAAGTCAAGCTGGCACCTACGGTTCAAGAAAAGTTTCCTTTACATTTCCCTCTGCTTTTCCCACGCAGAAAGAGTATCTCACCATAGCCACCACACCTGGAAAAGTGTTGGGTCTCACCTGAACTCAGCACATCTCAGAGTCTCACCCCAGGATCATGGCATACTACCTGGGTATCACTGGTGGTTATTCAGGGCCAAACATCTCTTTAGTCAACAGATGATTGATCCTGCCACGACTGGGTCCTTCCTTTCAAGGTAGTGGGTTCCCTTCTGGCCTAGGATGTGTCTGGGAATGTTGTCCTGGAGCTGGGACCTGGAATAGGGGCCTCATGATTTTTACTAATGCTCTGTCCTACTATGGCAGAGCTGGCATTCAAGATACAAGACAAAATTCTATCTTCTCTCTCCTCTCATCAACTGGAAGGAAGGGGTTTCTTTCTGAGCCACAAGCTATGCAGCCTGGGGTTGGGGAGGGGTGGTACATGCACTCCCTTATCCTCCCCAGCTGGTGTCTCAGTAGGTTATGTGCCCCTCATGTCCAGTGGTTCTGTGCTCAGCTCAGCTCAGCTCTAAGACTCGCCTAGGAGTTGCAGTCCTTGTGGCTTAGACTGCCTTTCACATTTAAGAACACTTTGTCCCATGGTGGGAAGTCTTGCTGGAACTCAAGTTCTGACTGCTGGGTTGTGTGATTCCACTCTAGTTTGGGCTAGTCTATATGCTCCCTCCATGGGCAGGCAGCATCTGAGTTTAGCATGGTTTTACTTTTAGCTATGACAGGGTAGCACAGAGTTCAATGCAAAGTCTTACAATTACTGCCCTCTGCCTCTCCCAAGCACAAATATACTTTCTCCATGCCACGCAGCTACTGCCAGGGGATGGGGCCAGGGGATGGGGAACAGGTGAAACCAGTGATTCAAGACTGTCTTTCCTATCCTCTTCAGTGCCTCTTTCAGTGATATAAAGTTAAATCTGGGTACTATGAGTGCTCACCTGATTTTTGGTTCTGATGAAGGCGCTTTTTCATATAGATAGTTGTTAAATTTGGTGTTCTTGCATGGGTGACACTTGGTAGAGCCTTCTATTTGGCCATCTTGCCCCACCCTTCAATTTCTATTCTATAAATGCATCATAATTTACTTAATAACTCTCTTACTATTGTCTATTTCTAACTTTCCTTATTATATGAGTATTTTTCTGATGACCATTACTATGTAATAATTTTTCCCCATGTTTTTGGATAATTTTCTGACAAGAGATTTCTGAGACAGACATTGCTAAGAATAAAAACATAAGCATTTAAGGAATAAAAATGTAAAAATACAATAGAAATATAAACATATGTAAATATTCATACATGTCACTAAATTGCTTCCTAAGAAACTGATGATATCAATTTCTGTTGTCATTGGAAGGCACTATATGTACTGAAATAAGAACTGTTCATTGGAATGGTCTGCCATATTTAATTGTGAGTTATCTTGGCTGTGAGGGAAGGCTGAATGACTCAAAAGGTTCCTCCCAACTGTAAGAGTCACTGATTAGAAATTACTAAATGGCTATCAGAGAACTGGCTATTCAAAATGACCTCCTTATGAAGTTGGAGCCCCAGTTCACTTCAAGCACAGTATTAGCTGCTGAGGATGAAATCCCTGTTTTTAAAGAGCTTACACTCTAGTGGTAGAAAGGTATCTAAATAGGGAATTTCAATATAATGGTAAATAATAATATCTGAGGCATTTCTAGGTTAGTATGGGAGAGGAAAGACCCTGAAGCAAAGAAAGATGGGGTAAATATTGTAGACAGGGGAATCAGCATTATCAAAGTATTGGTGAAAAGCATAGATTGTATGTATTGTGTGTATGTTAAGGATATGGTATGAAATAAAAGATGCTAGACACTTATAGGATAGGCAGAGGCTAGGTCATAGCGTACTTTACATGTCACACTGAGAAGCCTGAACTTTATTATATAGGCAGTGAAGAGATATTTGAGGTTTTAAAGAAAGAGAGTGATGAAGCCACATGTCAAGATAGAAAACATTTCTCTCTCTCTCTCTCTCTCTCTCTCTCTCATTTTTTCTTTCTTTTGAGATGTCGCCCAGGATGGAGTGCGGTGATATGATCTCTGCTCACTGCAACCTCCGTCTCCCGGATTCAAGCGATTCTCCTGCCTCAGCTTCCCAAGTAGCTGGGATTATAGGTGCAAGCTACCATGCCTGGCTAATTTTTGTGTTTTTAGTAGAGCTAGGGTTTCACCATGTTGGCCAGAGTGGTCAAGAACTCCTGACCTCAAGTAATCCACCTACCTCAGCCTCCCAAAGTGCTGGGATTACAGGAGCGAGCCACCGCCCAGCAAACAGATAGCATTTCTGATTGTGGTGGAAGAATAAATACATTTTAATGAGACAAGACTAGAAGCAGGAAGACCTGCTAGGAGACTTTTGTAATATCCAACTGAGAAATAGTAAAAGCTTAAATCAGGGCAGTGGAAGTATGGAGGTATGGAGGGAAAAGGAAAGGCTCAAAAATTATGTTGAATGTCAGTTTGGCAGAAGTTGATAATTACTTGAATGTGGGGGCTGATGGAAAGAAAACAGCTGCATAAAAGTTGAGACAATAAAAGTTGCCAGAAATCAGAGCTCAACGGGTTAACTGCAAAAAAAAGATTCCAGGGACACAATAGATAAATGTCTATTTGATTTGGCAATGTGGATGTCACTGGTGGATTTTGCATAAGTCCTTTCAGAGGAGTAGCAAAGGAGCAGTAAGTTGAAGAGTGAGTTGAAGGTGAGGAAATATAGACAGTGTATATAAGTGTACTATAGTAATTTCTTAAGAAGCTTGGCTCAAAGGAACGGAGAGAATTAATACAATTGTCAGAGAGGTGATCTAGGGTCAACAGAACATTTTTTTTTTTCTTTTTAAATTTGGAAGACTCGAGATTCTTTACAAGCAGGAGAAAAAAGACTACCAAAGAGGGAGAACTTGAAGGTATAGGACAGAAGAGAAAATTAATGGAACAAGATATTGGAGTAAATAGAAGAAAGTACAATTGAGATTAAATGTAGAGATGTTGACTTTGTATAGAAAGGGGAGGAAACTTGGATGCAGAAGTACGTTTGTTAGTGGAATCAGTAAGATAAAGTTGTTCATTACTAAAGGGTGCAGAGTGTTCCAGAGAGAAAGAGAAAATAATATATGCAAAGACCTGGAGTGAGAGGTGGAGAGAATATGATGAGTTTGAGTAACTGAAGTGAAAATTCAGTAGGACTAGGACATAAATTGAGAGAGGCAGGTAACAGAAAGGATTAAAAATGAGGACAGAGTGGTAGCTGAGACCAGATCAGGGTGGGTCTTGTAAACCACATTATGAGTTTGAGCGTCATTTCAAGGGTAGAAGAAAGTTTGTAAAAGTTTGTGTGTGACATGGTCAGCTTTGCATTTGGAACCATCACTTTGGCTGTACTGTGAATAATGGGTACGGAGGCAAGGGATAAGGCAGGGAGAACAATGTGGAAGCTGATAGAGTAGTCCTAGTAATGGATAATGGTGACTGGACTAACGTATTGCCTATGAAATGGAAAGAAATAGATGGAATTGAGAGATTTTTTTAGGGAGTAAGAATTGACAAGTCTTGATGATGGATAGGATGTAGAGGAGAGGGAGAGAAAGAAGTCAAGAGTAACTCTCAAGTTTTCTAGCTTGGGCAACTGAGAGGATGGTGGCATTTACTGAGACAAGGAACTCCTGGGGAAGAGTAGGTTTAGAGGTATATTAAGAAGTTCATTTATGGACACATTGAGCTTGAGATGCCTATGAAACATAATATGCTAATTCATTTATTCACCCACTTAGTAAATATTTACAGAGTACCTACTATGCCAAGCACTGGGCTATGTCCTGGGAATATAACAGTGAACAAATTCCAAGACTCATGGAGTTTATAGTCTAACTTAAATTCAAGTAGTCATGTTGATATTTGAATGAAGCTATGGAGAAAGCGTAAGGCTAAGGTATAGAATTGGGAATTTGAGTGAAGCTAAGGAGAAAATGTAAGGCTAAGATACAGAATTGGGAATATGCGTGAAATCACCCAGAGTCACTGGAAAAGATAAAAATACATGGGACAGATTAAGGAAGAGGCACAAAGCTGAGAAGTAGTGACCAGTGGTAGGAAGGAAATCAGGGGATGTGGTATTACAGAAACCAAAAGATAAGAGTGGTTCCAGGATGGAGTGGTGAATATTTCTGACAAATCAGCTGAGAATGTCACTGTTCATTGGATTTAGTGACAAGGTGAGCTTGGTTAGCTATGGGTAATATCACTAGAGTAGTATGGGCAGATACTCAATTTCAGTGGGTTTAGGAATGAATAGGAAAGGAAATGAAGAAGGGTTTTGTAGATGTCTCTCAAAAATTTTTGCCATGAAGAGGGAAAGACGTATCAGTAGTAGCTGGGAAAGAAATGTGAGTACCCTAAGTTCAGACTGTGACACTGAGGATACAGTCCTTCAGACTTCCAAGTCTGCCCAAGATTTCTGACCCAACTGCAAGCAGTTAGGGTCTGCTATGATTTAAATGTGTTTCCTCTAAAATTCAGGTTTTGTCAATATGATAGTATTAAGAGGTGATTAGGCCATAAGGGCCCCTCCCTCATGAATAGGATTAAGGCCCTTATAAAAGAAGTTTCACACAGCATTTGGTTTGCATGTGCTTCCATCTTCTGCCATGTGAGGACACAGCATCCCTACCCTCCAGAGGATGCAGCAACAAGATACAGTCTTGGAAGCAGAGAGTAGCCCTCACCAGATAACTGAACCTGCCAGTACCTTGATTTTAGACTTCCCAGCCTCCAGAACTGTGAGAAATAAATTCATGTTCTTTATAAATTACCCAGTTTACGGTATTCTGTACCACAGAATTATAGCATCACAAATGGACTAAGACAAATTGTAGCAGATGAGTGGGGTGTTGCTATAAAAAATACCTAAAAATGCAGAAGAATCTTTGGAACTGAGTAATGGATAGAAGATGGAACAGTTTTGAAGTGAATGTTGGAAAAAGTTTGTATTGCTGTGAATGGATGATTAAGGGTGATTCTGGTGAGACTAAGAAGAGGAGAGCACTAGAAAAAGCCTCAATATTTTTAGAGATTACTTTAGTGTCCATGAACAGAATGTTGGTAGAAATATGGACAGTGATGAGGTCTCAGACAGAAATGAGAAACAAGGTTTGGAAACTGGAGGAAGGTTTATCCTTGTTATAAAGTGACAAAGAACTTGGCTGAACTATGTCCATGTACTATAATTTTGTGGAAGGCAGAACTTAAGAGCAATCAACTAGGGTACTTGGTGGAAGAAATCCCTAGGCAACCAAGTGCTCAGGGTACTGCATGACTTCTCTTAACTGCTTATAGTAAAATTCAAGATGAGAGAGACAATTTAAAGATGGAATTTATAATCAAAAGGGAAGCAGAACATAAATATTTGGGAAATTCTCAGCCTGGTCATATAAAAATAAAAAAAGATATTTAGGAGAGAAAATCAAGCATGTGGCCAAGAGACTGTCTCATCAGGAGATTAGTATGGATAGAAGGAAGCTGGGTGCTATTCATTAAGACAATGGGAGAGACCCTAGAGGCATTCCAGAGATCTTCAAGGCTGGCATCATGCCAATCACAGACCCAGAATTCCGGGAGCTTAAGGGCAGAATGGCTTTGAGAGAGGTGCCCAGGGTACCTGCAGGACCTTGGGGCTTGCTGCCCAGGGCTACCTCAAATCCACAAACCCTGCATTCTGGTGTAGTACTTCTTGGCCACCATAGCTGTGGCTCAGGTGGGCTCAGGTGGGCCCAGGTAGGGCACTCTCTAGAGGGTGCAAGCGGTGAGTCTTGGCAGTGTCCACATGGTACTAATTCTTCAGGTGCATAAAGTGCATGAGCTGTGGAGGCAATGCTTCCTCCACCAAGGTTTCATAGGATGCCTCAGAGAGCCATCAGAGGCCTGGACTGAAAGCTATCATGGGGTGGGGGTGTTGAATAAAGCCCCCACTTGGTCATTGACCAGAAGAACTGTGGAATTGGGGCCACTGCAGAGAGCCTTCACTAGGGAAATGCTTAGTGGAGCCATGGGGCAGGGCTGCCCAAGGACCTTCAAACTGTAGAGCCACCAGTGTGCAACACCAGACTGGGAGAACCTCAGGCACCTGATTCCAAGCTATGAGATCTGCAGCATGGGCTACTGGGACACAGCCCCAGCCCAGTGTGTTCAGAATTTTGAGTAAATATCAAATACCCGTAGGGGCCTGTCTTGAACAACAAAGACACTCCTATCATTCCAGAAATTCCGAGGATTTAGAGGTTACCTCTCAAGAGTCAGGGATGAAGGCCAGACTTCTCTTTGAGAAGTTCAATTTTTTTACTGAACAGTGGGATTAAGTGAGTTTTTGTTTTGTTTTGTTTTGTTTTTATATTTATTTAGTCTTATTTGTAGGAATTGCGTTTGGGCATGCTAAAATGCTAATTGGTAATGGGGAGCTTCAAAGTTGGAGATAGAGGGCCAAGTCAAGACAGCAAGATTCTTGAGAAGAAGGGAAGAATCCAGACAAAGGAGCACAAAGGGATTAGCCTCCTGCCATACAACATCAGGGAAAAAGGAAAGGATGAGGATTTATTTGATGACAGGACATAGGGTGGAAGTCTTGACCAATGACCTCTAATTTCTTTGTGAAGAAGGAAATAAAAATAAAATCATTTGCTGAGAACAAGGACCCAGGAGAAGGTCAAGAATAGGAGGAGAATGGATAATACAGGAATGAGTTGCCACAAACCAGGAAAATCCAGCAAGCCAGGAGAGCTGAGCCAAGAGTCTATTTGATATTTTAACATTGATGACCAATAATTCATAGTGGCACCAATCTGCACGGTTTCTTAAGTTTAGTAACACAGCTCAGGCTTAGAGGATTCTGATGAAAATATTCAGAAATGGCATTCTGCAATGCTCCCAATTACAGGGCAAGGAAAATGAAGTTTCTTGTAAAGCAAGGAGGTAAAGGAACTATCTGGTGACAATTTAGAGGCTTCTGGGCACCTCCAAAGGGCACAGCTAAGTGGTTTGGAAGGAGGAGTTGCAACTAGTACAGGAGAGGAAGTGCAAGGCAGTATGTGTAAAGGAGTACAGATGACAATGAGGGTCCAGAGAGATTTGCATTTGGGTTCTAAGGTGACAGTATGAGAGGCATGGTAGATTTCATAGTCCTTAACACTGAAAATAAAACTACTGGACCAAGTTAATGACATTCATTAGGACTCTCCCTTGTAGTGCTCTGTGCACAGTTATAGGTGTCAGTCTTCAAATGGAAGTTTAGTCGTGTCTGGCTCATGGCCCTGAGATTGGGGTAGCAGGGCAGAGAGGAAAGGGGTCTGTGATGACAACTTCTTCATCCAAGTGCAATGAATTAATGTTAGTCACTGTTGTCTTTTAAGTAGTGAAACAGGAATGTCTCCCTGATGAGAAAGCACAAATAAGAGTCTGCAGAAAAGGAAATCCAGTTTGGTGCCACCAATCTGTATTAGGAATGAAGATTTGGTAATTACTTTTGCAACAGATAATATCCGTGCACTGTCCATGCTCCTGAGACCTTACATATTAATATGCTCTGAACAACTTCCACCTGCCAGTATTCTTGTCTTCATGCCTGATGGATTTTGCCAGAGGACCACCGGTACTCTCCCACAGCAGGCCATAAGGGCTGGGGAATTCTCAACCTCAAAAGCAGCCCTCAATCAATGACTGACAGAAGTGAGTGTATAAATACCCAAGCCTTGTTTATTACTGAGTGGAGTTATCTGAAGCATGTATTTTATACCAGTTCTTAGAGTTTTCCCAGAGGATTAAGCTTTAGTCACTCTGGCAGCAGTCTTAATAATCATGCCCCTTATTGGCTGCCTTTTCTTCCCTCACTTCCCTACTTCCCTGGATGTGTTCTCTGAACCTCCTCGAAAACCATATGCACTGGAATCCTTGTTTTGGGGTCTGCTTTTCAGAGATCCCAAGCTAAGCCAACCTTCTATGAGCCTGTTATTTTGCCTATATTATCTAATTTAATCCTATCAACAACTGTGAGCAATAGATATGATTATCTATATTTTTATATGATTATTCTCATTTTAGAGATGAAGAAATTAAGGTTCAATATGCTTAGGGAACTTAGTCCAGGTAAAAGTTTTAAATAGCAGAGCTGGGATTTGAACCCATGTTTTATCACTTCTAATCCATAGCACCACAGGGACAGGAGATAGCTGTTTAGCATAAGGAGATTTCAGCACAGGAAAACTGTTTTATTGCTTTTATTGCCTGTATTTTAGATATGAATATTTTATACTTCTTATTTTGGGGCAATTATTTCTGTTTAGTTTTCTTAGCTTTTGGTAAACTTCCCTCTGAAAATATTAATCTTCCTTTCCATTCTAAAGTGGAGGAAAAAAGGTGTTTTCATTTCATTCTAATTACAAGGAGAAGTGAGTACTCAGCCTCTAGTGTGGCTGTCCCACTCAGCCTGGCAATCATTATTCTGAAGCTCATTATTGCTCAGACCTTAAGGTTTAGTTTTACTAAGGAATCCCATTCATTATCAAGGACATGCAGCAAAAAATAGATTCTGAAAAGTTAAATATAGAAAGTCCAGGCCATCATTTAGATGTCAGAGTCATAAAGAAAATGACAATGATTTATAGAGTGTCAGAACAGGAAGAAACCTCAAATACCACCCTGTTCACTCCATTTACAGATGAAAGACCTGAGATCCAGAGAGGTTAAATAACATGCCAGTGCCAGAGGTCATAGGAAGGTAGTACAGAATCGGGGCAGAGCCAGATCACCTGAATACAATGATTTTTCTATCCATGACACCACAGTGACCCAGATTTTACTTTTTCAACTTCCTACTCAAAATCCTCAAGTTGAAAGTTTAAAAAAACATGCTTCTGATTGCCAAGTGGACCGCACAAATATTGGTCTCTTCTTTTGCTTTGTTCCTAGAGTAGAAGCTTGGAAACATCTAAGAAGACGAGCGTGAAATGGGTGGTATTTCTCACATGCCTTTTCTGTGTTTCTTACTCCTCCCTTTTTATTTCTTACCCCCAGAGATTTATTTTCCCTTTCTGGTAGAAGGGTTTAAGCTTCAAGGTGTCTATATTGGTTAAATATTGTAGCAGTTTTAGAACACGGCCCCCAAATTATTTGACATTCCTCACAAAGGAAGTTCTGTATCCTCTCCCCTTGACTATGGGCTCTGAGGATTCTGGACTGATAAAATATGGCAGAAGTGAGGCTGAGCCTGTTTCTGGGTCCAAGACTTAAGAAATTGGCAGTTTCTACTTTCTGTCTCTTAACATGCTCATTCTTGGAACCCAGCCACCATGTGTGGGAAAGCCAAGGAGAGGTACATGTGGAGAGGCCCCCAGTGAGCTCAAGCTGGAAGTCAGCACCAACTTGCCAGTCACAAGTGAGCCTTCTTGGAAGTGAGTATTCCAGATTCCTTCAAGCTGCCCCATGTGGAAGAGAGAGGAGCCTTCTCTGCCGAGCTCTGCCCAAATCCCAGATCTGTGAGCAAATAAATGATTGTTGTTGCAAGCCACTAAGTATGTTTATTTTATTTTATTTTATTTTATTTTATTTTATTTTATTTTGTTTTATTTTATTTTTGAGGGTGGTGTTACATAGCAAAAGATAACTCAAGCAGGTATTTCCACAAAAATGCTACATAACAAGCCACACCCCAAATCATTTGGCTTTAAACAACAGACATTTATTCTCACAGATCTTCAGGTCATTTGGAAAAGCTCTGTTCTGTTTACCTCCTCTGTGGTTTCAGCTGAGGGGTCACACTACCCAGGAGAAGCCTTTCTCAGGGGATGGCAGAAGTACAAGAGGGCAGGCAAAAGACACAAGGCCCCTTAGGGCCGCAGCTCACAACTGGCTACTCTTGTTTCTGCCAATATGCTATTGGCCAAATCAAGTCACACAGCCAAGCCCAAAGTCAACTGGTGAGGAAATAGACTTGGTCCCTGTAATCAGAGGACCTGCAAAGTCACAAGTCCCACAACAAAGGTGGAAATACAAAAAGAAGTGAAAAATTAGTACCAATTGTGCACCCTACCACAGTGTCTGAACAGAACTGAGCAACTTTGGAATAAGCTGAAAATACTTCCTTTTATTTTATTTTATTTTTATTTTTATTTTTATTATTATTATTTTTTTTTTGTTCACCCAGCCAATTCCTGAGATCTTTTTTCTTTTTTTCTTTTTTTTCTTTATTTTTTTTTTGCTCACCCAGCCAATTCCTGAGATTTTTTTTTTTTTTTTGCTCACCCAGCCAATTCCTGATATCTTTTTTTTTCTTTTTTTTTAATTATACTTTAAGTTCTAGGGTACATGTGCATAACGTGCAGGTTTGTTACATATGTATACTTGTGCCATGTTGGTGTGCTGCACCCATCAACTCATCAGCACCCATCAATTCGTCATTTATATCAGGTATAACTCCCAATGCAATCCCTCCCCCCTCCCCCCTCCCCATGATAGGCCCCAGTGTGTGATGTTCCCCTTCCCGAGTCCAAGTGATGTCATTGTTCAGTTCCCACCTATGAGTGAGAACATGCGGTGTTTGGTTTTCTGTTCTTGTGATAGTTTGCTAAGAATGATGGTTTCCAGCTGCATCCATGTCCCTACAAAGGACACAAACTCATCCTTTTTTATGGCTGCATAGTATTCCATGGTGTATATGTGCCACATTTTCTTAATCCAGTCTGTCACTGATGGACATTTGGGTTGATTCCAAGTCTTTGCTATTGTGAATAGTGCCGCAATAAACATACGTGTGCATGTGTCTTTATAGCAGCATGATTTATAATCCTTTGGGTATATACCCAGTAGTGGGATGGCTGGGTCATATGGTACATCTAGTTCTAGATCCTTGAGGAATTGCTATTTTTATTATTTTTTTGAGACAGCGTCTCGCTCTGTCGCCCAGGCTGGAGTGCAGTAGTGTTATCTCGGCTCACTGCAATCTCCTCCTCCTGGGTTCAAGCGGTTCTCCTGCCTCAGCCTCCTGAGTAGTTGGGATTACAGGTACATGCCACCATGCCCAGATCATTTTTGTGTTTTTAGTAGAGATGGGGTTTCACGATGTTAGTCAGGCTGGTCTAAGCATTACTAGATTCTCTGAGATCTACTATCAGGTTGTTTTACTTCTTTTAGCAAATTTAAGAATAAAATGAAAGTAAATTCAAGAAGAAGAAAAAACTTGTATGCATAACATTTTTTTTAACTTTGAGTGGGCTGGGAAAAAAATACTGAACTCAGAAGAAACTGCTACTGGAAAAACAAGACTTTTTTTTCCTGTTTGAACTAAGCTCTATGATATCTGGAGGTGAATAATTTTGCCTTTGTAAAGTAGATTCTTCCAGGGAAAGTGTTTGTCATATTCCCAGTAAAGTCATAGGTTTCCCATGAGGATAAAAATACTATTTTGGGGGAGCAATAGAAAGATATAATATTCTTCTTTGCCTTTCTATAGATATTGAAGATTAAATTGGGAGGTTAGTTTAGTCTGTGAATACTTGCTTTTAGATAACCCGATTTGGGGTGATATCAAAAGAAAGCAAACCCTGTTGATGGTGGATTTATTCTGTGTCAACTTAGCTAACCTGGAACTATGTTTCCCAGAATTCCCTTCTCTCCTACTTTTTAGTTCACATAGGTCACAAGAGACATTTTGGGTAAGATTTGCACAGTGGAGGTAAAGCAGTGTCTATATTCTTTTTTACACTTGAAAGGACAGTGAAGGGCACAAGGTGATATTGCAGTTCCCACACATTGTCACTGATCTGCTGACTCGCCCTGTTGGTGTAGGGCAACAGCTGGTCCCAGACCTCCTCCAGCTCCTGCTAGATCTTCTAGAGCTTCTCCAAATCCTGGACTACTTTATGCAGCTTCTGGGGGCAAAAGTCAGATCTACCTTTCCTCCAGCTACAAGTATGTCTTTCCCTTAACTTCTCTGACTCCCACATCAAATTCATATTCAGCATTATGAGGAAGGGCATTGAATTCTCCTTTGTGTCACTGCATCATTGAAGTTGGAGGCTTGAGAGAAGTTTGAGACTGGCATGCATCCTGGCTTGTCCTCATGGGTTCTAGTCCGTCCCTACTTTTTCTTACTTTTCGTCCATCTTTCCTTCCCAGTTACCTGTCCTGCTGATGTCAGACCCAGCACCAGGTGCAGAAGCAACCATCATACAAAAATTAAGCTTTCTTAATTACGTAAGTCAAATTCTTGTAATAAATCCTTTACATAATTGCTTATAGTTTTGCTTCTCTGATCAAACCCTGACATATATAAGGATCTTACATAAAATTCAAATTGATTTATCTTTCTAATATTTCTTCCAAATACTCAAATCTTTCAGTATATAGTAAATGCTTATCAGATGCCAGGCACTGTGTTAAGCATTAAAGGAAAGAAGATGAGTAAGGCAGATGATGGTTCCTGCCCTGGGAGACTCAGTATCTATATATGCTGAGCTATGTTAAGAAACCAATAGCCACTGTTAAATACAAAAGATATTACAATGATCCAACTCCTGGAACTAAAATTTATGTTCTCAACCCAGGATGCTGTAGTGATTTCTCTGTGACCTGTAATGTCTGGGTACAGTAGGGCTGCTTGATGACATACATGTATGATAGGGAATAGGGTAACATGGCAATTACTTACCATGATACTCCAGTGACATGTCACAGTCTTAAATGGCCTAGCAATGCTGGAACAAATTTTTCCCATGCCCAGAGCATAATGCCAGAAGTATATAAAAGTAGTGCTACTAATAAAATAATATAGGTCAAAAGGTTAGAAATCTAGCCTGCTCCCTGAAGAAAAGCAAAATGGTTCCCAGGCGTCAGGGGTCTGGTGGCAGAGAGGTGGTGTGTATGTGTGCTTGTGTGCATGTGTGTGCAGGCTTCAAGCTATGGGGAGGTTTAGCACCAAACTTAGTGCCCTTGGGAAGAGGCACAAATACAATATAACTTCCTGGAACAAGATAAGAGGAAACTGTGCAGTGATGCTGCTCCTTGCAATGATGTCTTCTGTGCACATATTTCTAAGTTATGGATGACCTCATAATTGGTTAAATATACTATGGTAAATCAATGCCACAAAATATTGTGCAGCTATAAAAAAAATAAGGTATTTGTATATGGATTGATGATAGAAAAAGCTCTGAAACACATAAGTGAATCAAGCAAGGGGTCCAGCTGTGTATGGTCTGCTACCACGTGGGTTTGTAAAGGAGTAAAAATATCCTGTGTACATAGTTGCTTGTATAGGTATGGAATATCTTTGGAAGGATTCAGAAAGAAAACAGTAACATTGGTAAGTTACCTCTGAAGGAGAGGACAGGTAGGCTGAGGGACAGGAATAAGAGGAAGAAATACTTTTCACAAAATACTCTTGTACTTTTTCCATTTTGTGCCATGTAAATTTAGCACTAATTCAAAACACATATAAATAAAACAAAATGTAAAAGTTAGGGGGAATGTGGCCATGTGAATGTAAAAAGCATTTGGAAGATAACCTACCTGTCCTGGGAGCCCCCAGAGAAAAGTGGTGCTCCGAAGGGTGAGAATGTGCCCATTGGCTCTGCTACGTACTACAGCATTTGTCCAAAGATACCACATTTCCAAGTACAAGAAAATCCAGGTTCAAAAATTAAGTACCTTGCAAACATATGGTGCCCCCTCCAGTCTGGGGTGAAGAGATTAAGGGTAATTATTTGCAGTGAAGACCATTACAAATGACCATAGTCACTTATTTGATAGAGTGAATGGCTCCTCTTCTTGACAAGCTCGCCAATGTAATGGGGAAACTGGAAGCCCACGAGGTTGTTTTCAAAAATAATTCCATTCATCTACCACATAAACTATCAGAAACAAAACAAAACAAAGCACAACCAAGAATCCAAACATCCTGGAGAGAAGTTAAAACGTGAGTAAGTGCTGAAACAACTGAAAACTCCTGCCTGCTAAGAACTAAGAGAGCACTTGTTAACCACCTCGCCAGCACACTCAGTCAGCAGTATATAGCCTTGTACGACAGAGCCTCAGGGCTTAAAAAAAGTGAAGAAGAGAATCCCATTAGAGCCCTCTGAGGACTAGCTCAGGCACTCCCACGTCATACTGCATTCCTTAGAGAGTGCAATTCCCATCTCTTTTAGGAGAAATCGGCCTCTCATTTGCTTACTCGATCACAGGTACTTCCACCTTCATGTCTGTCAAACCACCAACACATGAATTCCACAAACAGCTGCCTTTTCATCTGGAAGAGAGAGGCAATGAAGTCCTCAATCTCCCCTGGCAAATCCCCCAGGCTCCAGAGTTTAGAAAGCACGTTTTTTGAGCACAAAATGCTCAGCCTAGCCCTGTCAGGATTGTAGTCTTGGTGTTTGTCATTATGCAGGTTTTAAATGTTCAGAGGGAAATGGGAGATGAAAGGGCTTAGGACCCTCAGGCGCGTGGGAAGTCATCTCACCTCAATTAGCTTTTCCTCTATCCTGTCGCTGGGTTTAAGGGGGACATGAAAGGAAACTGCAGCTGCAGGATGCCCGTTTGCCCATCCCCCTCCAAGTCCAACCTACTTTCATCTCTTGCCCTAAAAAATAAATAGGACATTGTGAAGATAGAGGGAGAAAAGAGAGGCTGGGTCACAAATCTCACTTTCCACCCTGACTCTATTTCTCTCCTGTTTTAAGATACTCTTTACCTGAACCTTCCTCCCTGCATTCATGATCTTTCTTTTAAGGGATGCTCAATTTATTATAGAGTCAAAATTAAACATCCAAGGTAGAAAAAGCTCTGCAATGCAAAATACATCAACCTTTTTTTCAGAGCATGGTTTTACATGATTATAGCATGTTTGAGGTGGCAGAAAATGTAAACATCATTTTATTCAAATCTCATTTGTAGGCAACCGAAGCCCAGAAAAGTTAATTGACCTGTCCAAGCTAGTTGCCGAGTGAGTAGGAGGAGGGAGGCTCCTTACTCCTGTCGACGATATTTACCAATAGATTTCAAGGTAATAATTATGTTTTTATTTTTTACAATGCATGCCTTATGCTGAATCTTGAGCATATTGCAGTACTCCATATTGGAAAGTCACTTATCAAATAATATCAACTACCCATAGCATAGTTAAGATTCAGCAAGTAATCAAAAAGTATCAAATATTCTAAATAAAGGTCTTCAAGTTAATACACTAAGTTTATTCACTTCATACATAGGAAAGGTCCTCAAGCCTTAACTCAAAGTCTATTTACTCTAACTTTGCACACAAGTTTTACAAAGTTAGATATTTTATTTTCTTCATTCACTAAACATTCATCAAATCCCTGTTATGGAACAGACACTGTTCTCAAAGTCAGAGTTTAAAGGTAAGTAAGGCATAGCATTGGGGCTCACATTCTAGAATTGTAAACCTACAATTCCAAGGCAATATGCTTGTTTGGAGGTTGGTGCAGGTGCCATGGGGGCATGCAGTCCAGCCTCGGAGAGCCGGAGGAGACCTCACAGAGCAGATGAAGTCTGCACTAGGGCTGAGAGGGGAAGTAGTTAGTTACTTGCCAAGACAAGGAAAAAAAGACATTCCAGGCAAAGGGAGTAGCATGTAAGTTACAGGGCCACGCAATAGTGTATGGTATCTTCCAGGAAGTACAAGTTTTCTACGACTGGACTATAAGGTAAGTTCAAGGAAAGGTAGGCTTATTATACCATGCCCAGGAGTTTAGACTTTGTCCTGAAAGCAAGAAAGAATCAAACAAAAATGGTCATTAAACTTGCATCTTTGAAAGAAAACTTCAGTGACCTGTGGTAAGTGGATTGGGTATGTAGGTAACTGTGAGACTGAACAGAGAAAGGGCTCAAATTTCCCTGTAATGACTGTTAGGTATAGTTGTATCCTCCTATGCAAAATGGAGCTGAGACACGGTGTCTGTAAATTCCTTCAGGGTCTGTAAATATTGAGGCTCCTAGTGAATATTCTGACCAGGATTATGATGATTATGGTGGCCAAGGTGAACTGACTTTTCAGGTCCTGCCACAATGAAAGTGGAGATGTGCCATTTGCCAACTCAACTCAGAAGAGATTGTCTGAACAGTAGGCTCTGTTTAAATATAGAGATAAACTAAGAGGTCTTTAGTGTACTTTATACAAAACCCAAAACCCAACCCTAATGATTCAAAATCCAGGATGAAAACAGAATTCCAACATTAATAATACTTTAACAACAAAGACACAAAAAGATTTCAATAGGTATAAATCATAAATTGGAAGCAGGAACTACCTGACCTATAGAGACACCAACAATTGAAAATAACAATAGCTGCTTTTATTGAGCTATAGTGCCCAGCACTACGCTTTGCTTTTTAAGTACATTATCTGTAATCCACGATAATCCTACAAAAGGAGATAATAATATCTTCCATTTTGTGGTTTTAAAAACACAATAAAATGATGCTAAATAAACTTCTTAAGATTGTCCTGCAATTATGTAGACAGAACTGGGAAAGAAACTCAACACTGTTTGAAGCAAAATCTCAAGCTTTATCCACATGGCTATATATTTGCTAAATTTATGTGCAATGCCTTAGTTTACAGATAACTTTCCTGTACATTTTTTCATCTCATTATTATGTATGACAGGTTATTATTATACCCATTTTGCAAATAAGGAAAAACATGGGTAAGTCATTCAATATGATGAGGCCTCAGTTTTCTCTGCTGTAAAATGGGATAATAATGCCCACTTTGGGTTGTTATTGGAGACTGGACATGTTAACCATTTCTAATTATTAGTCAACAATCAGTGTACAATAAATGCTAGCTGTCATATTGTTATTATCATTGGCATAGTCATGAATTGCCCAAAGTCACACAGCTTTAAGGTGACACATCAAGGACTCACATGTAGGCTTTCTGATCCTATCCCAGTGTTCTACTTTCTACAACTGGATACAGTGAAGCTTTGGGAGGATGTTTCTATAGGCCAGCATTTAAGCCAGACAAGTAGCATAAGGTGTGAGCAAGAGTCAGGCATCCAAAAGTCATTACTCCACAATACTTTGCAGTATTTCTTGACCTTGACAGCAGGTTAGAATCACCTGGGAAGATTTTAGAAATCCTTATGCCTAAGCTACACTCCAGACCAACGACATCAGAGTAACTGGTGGTGTGATCCAGGCATTAATATTTTAGAGCTGTCCCATATACAGCTAGGGTTGGAAACAATTGGTTTAGAGAAAAGCATGGTCAGAGATTTGTTTGCCATGAGGTGTTCCTGACTTCCAATGGCCTTGTCACTTACAGGAAGCCTCGTATTATAAAATTTTAGCTTTATGTTCTGCATCTGGCAAAGTACGTTTTCATTCCTCTTTAGGCCATCAAAACACAGAAAAGTTGGGCAAACAAAGATCATACCTCACTTTCCTGATGAGAAAACTCATACACATAGGCATAATTTGTATTATCCAGGGTTAAGCCTAGTTAGTGGCACAACTAAGTTTGCAAACCTCTGAGTCTCATACTCAGTTTTGTGACCAGACCTCTTTTTAGTAGAGTTCTCTTCCTTTGGATATCATGAAAGAAAAGGAGTGTTGCCCTGTAGTCTCCATAACAATTCCTTAAATTTCCTTAAGGAATCCCCACTCTATAAGCTAAAGGTAAAGAAACTTCAGTTTTAACAATGATTTGTGGGCAAAACAAAATTCAAAACCAGTCACTGTTCATCTTAATGGTAAGTGGCATTTACATGGACAGATGTAAAGAATGTTATTCTAGAGGCAGTGTGATTATCATACTAACTGTATTCCTGATTCTAGTAGAATCTTGAAATTGAGAAGCTGAATTTCTGAATTCTTCAAAATTAAAATAGCAATGGTCCTTGGAGGGGATTTGATCGAGGCCTCCTTGTTGAATTAGCTAAAATCTGACTCCTATACATGATACACATGTGTAGTATAAAGGTGTTCATTTCTCTGTAGGCGAGAAAGATAATCTATTCATTGTTTTGAATTTCAACTGAGTTGTGTCCTTATGTATGTCATATTTATAGCTGAAAAGGTTACAACTATTATTTTTAATACTTCTAATAACTGAAATGTAGACAAGGTCAATGTTTGCTCTTTTAGACAAAATCCCACAAGCAAACCAAGGATCTCTTATTTGAGATCTAAAGAAAATAAAGTCAGAAGTATGTTTTCCAATGATGGGTGAAATTAAATAGGCCTGAAAAGACTATTAGGGGAAAGTCAGTATGGATTTAGCATCAGCTTGGAAAGGTTAGTGTCCTGGTTGCTAATTCTAACCATCCTTGACTTTCTATTAGTTCAGTATTTAGATTGTGTATTTCCTAAAGTTAAGAACTATCTATTCCTCACCAGACATTGTATTTGCAAAACAACATGAAAAACTAAACTAAAATAAAACAAACAAACAATCCTGCCCCCTAATACTGGATATATGGATATATATATATACCTTGAGCTAGGATAATAATGCATGACATACATCACAGAAACAGGACAAGCATCGTCATCACTGTGTAGAGTATTCTCAGTTTTCAATTACAAAAAAATCTTTAGAGATTGCCTATGCTCATATTGCCTGGTTTTCTCAAATCCATATTAATTTCAATGTGTCCTCCTCCATCTAATTCTCTGAAAGGGTGCTGGCACCTTTTCCTGTTAGATAAGAAGCTGTTGGATCTAAAGTATAGGCTAATACACTTTTTCAATTGCTGTCAAATCATTTTGCAGTTACTCAGGAGTCATGTTGCTGCTCACTTAATTATTAAATGTCCTAAAATATCAGGTGTGCAATTTGCAATGAAAATGTAACAATAGGCCATCTTCTCTAATGGGATTTCAACAGGGATGAAACTAGAAAGATAAATCTGGCTCCACAAGTCATTAAGAATACAGGGCATTTTGGTTCCAAAGGGGTTCCTAACAAGGGGAATTATGTAGCAAAGAAGTGAAAAAATATGCAGGTATTTAGTTACCATAACTGCTTACTCCAGAGAAAGATACAAGTTATAGATTTTGATGAAGAATATATTTTTAATTCTTGATGCATAAATCATGGTCTTGTTCACTTGTGTGTTAGAAAAGATTTTTGCCCCATGAATAAAACAAAATAAGCTTGGTTTGTAGTTTATTGGAAACTCTTATCCAGGCCATTTGTTGAAAATAAGCATATGAAATTTACCAGGATCCAAACATTACAAAACTGCTTTTCTTTTTCAAAGTTGCTGGTGACAGGGATGGGTTTATGTTTATGGAGGAGGGACGTCATAGTTATTAGAAGAAAAATGGAATCCTAGGGCAGATCAAGAAACAAGCTGAATCCTTTACTGCACACATAAATCATGTTTGACCTAGGGCAGCTGACAATTTGCAAGGCTGACCTATAATTCTTTTTATTCTTGAAATCCCTTTAAACTCAAAATTATTCTTATACAGTCATCCAGAGCCAGTTATTTTTTGTTTTGTTTTTCTTTTTATGGTGTCTTTACCTCCATTAATTAACAATGATCACAAACAAAACAAGCAAGAAAATTAAATGTATAATGCTGGGTGCATTCACCTTTACATTGTGAAAGTTATCCTATATCAGCGCCTGATGGAAGGGAATTTATTTGCCTTAAGGAAGGAATAAGTAGTCCTGCTGCTCCAGGTCTGTTTACTCTTCACTGTTAGTTCTTTTGAGAGACCTATGGTCGCAAACATTAAGGCAAGTCAGTTAGATATACCAAGCAACCCTCTCCCTCTTCATCTGCTTTATTTATCTTTACTTAAGAGAAAATCTCACAGGAGTACGCCTTGTGGTTAAAATGTGTGTGAGTCTGTATTATACTCCATGAGAATACAAAGGGATGAGTTATGAGTTACGGAATTATTTTATGTCATTGGACTGAGAAATTCCATCCTTTAAGCCTTATTCCTTAGGTTTTTAAAATTAGCTGATTAAATGGAAAATGCTCCTCAGGGTTCCAGTTAAGATCCCAGCTATCACAATTCTTGCCCCAGAAAGCCTTGAGGTAGGTCCTACCCATCTACTGGGAATGTGAACCCTACAGAGTGCGGGTTCTTTTCTGAAGATGTGACAACAAATGCTCCTGGAAAAATAAGGAATTTTTCACTGAGAAACATGATCTGTGCTGACAAGCATTGTAGATTTGTTCTGTGTCAACTTAGCAAAGCTAGTACAATATTTCTCCAGAGTTTTCTTCCCTGTGTAGTTTTGGGTTAGTGTGGGCCACAGGAGATATTTTGCATATGATGCAAAAAATGATGATATAAATGAAGCAGAGCCATCTTCTTCTTACTCTTGAATTATCAGTATAGGGCATAAGGTGCTATTTCAGCTCATACAGGTTCACTCCCATCTGCTGCATCACCCTAGTGTGGCGCAGCATCTGGGCCATAACTGCTGAATCTCCTGCCTCTTACAGCTTCTCCAACTCCCCCAACAATTAGGTATTTATCTCTGAGATGAAAGGTGCTAACTTCTGCAGGGAAGCCTCATCATCAAAGACGGAGGCATACAGTTTATGGTGAGAGACCAACATAGTTCTAGTTCATCTTTGTGGGTTCCAGCTTAGCTTTGCAAGTTCCAGTTTGTCTTTGTTTCCTCTACTATATGTTTGTCTTCCCTTCCTGGCTGCTAGTCCTGAGAATTTGGGCCCCAGCATTAGATTCATCAGCAACAGCCTCACATGGGCTGTTTAATCTACTTCCACAAATTGCAGAAGGTCAAATTCCAATAATAAATTCCTTAATAGAGCTATCTATAGTTGTAAATACGTATAGCTAGAGATAGAACTAGTAATAGGGAAAGAGATAGTGATAGAAATAGAGATAGGGATAAATATCTCCTGATTCTGCTTTTCTGATTGAACTCTGACTGATACTAAAACCCTGGATCCTTTAAGAACTTGGGGAGCCACCTCAAAGGGAAGATGCTGAGCTGATGGTAACTGAAGGAAGTGACTAAGACCTGAATTAATGTCATTTCTATTGCTACTGTCTGAGTCTTGGCTTCACTGCTGACTTCACTGCTTTTTATTCAAACCTCCAACTATCTTGTCTATTGATCCTACCATGATCCCAAACCATGATGACATTTAAGCCTGCTCTATGAATTACTGTTGCTTTCACCCTTGTTTGTGACCATTTTTGCTTGACCTTATTTCTGAATCTTCCCTCTACTTGTATAAATGTACCTCTCACTGAAGTTCTCCCACATCTCTGGAGCCTGTATTGCTTTTGTGGTCACATCTCCTGCCCCTACCATCTCCTTACCATAGTCTGCCACTGTATGCTGACTTCTGTGCTAAGAAAAATGTCATCACACAGAAAATTTGAGGTGGGAGGATGGGTAGCTGAGAATGAGACATTCAGGATGTTGACCAGCAAAGGCAAGTTTGGGTAGGAGACCATATGGTGGCCACATGGTAACTAAGGAATGTCAGAAAAGTAGGGATGCCTTAAGAGAACTCTGGGAAGCTTTAAATGAGGCTCCAAGGAAAGAGGAGTTGAGGAGCCCATCACAAACCTTACCTGCTTCCTGAATCTGTAGAGAAGCCCCCTTACAAGCAAAGTAATTGGTAGTGACGCTCTTAGCAATCAGGAGTATGCCAACTCTTTCAGATGTGACAGGACATTGCCCTCCTTGAGCAGCCTTCTGCAATGAATAACCTAGATTTGAAATTTTATGTGTGTTTGTGATCACTCATGATTTCTGAAGTCCCAACTCAAAGTTAAAAAAAATGGTCTTTTGTGAAACTTTCAATTAAAAGCAACTCTTTATAAGAAAACCATTCCAGGAGAAAGGCAGAGCAAGGTGGCAGAACAAAAGGCTCCACTGATTGTCCCCTCCTCAAGGACACCAAGTTAACAACTATCTACACAGGAAAAAAAAAATCTTCATGGAACCAAAAATCAGGTGAGTACTTATAATACCTAGTTTTAACTTCATATCACTGAAAGAAGCACTAAAGAGATAGAAAAAAACAGTTCTGAATTGCGGATGCCACCCCTCCCTTACCCTCAGCAGTGGTGGCCTGCTGCGGAGAGCATCTCTGGGTTCTGAGGGAAAAAGAGCACAACAATTGTGAGGCATTGAACTCAGTGCTGTCCTGGTAGGGCAGAAAAGAAAACCGGAACAAACTCAGCTTGCACCCGCCCACAGAGGGAGCATTTAAACAGACCCTTGTCAGAGTGGAATCACCAAGCCCAGCAGTCCAAACTAGAGTTCTTACAAACCTCATCGCCTAGGGCTACAGTGCTCTCTGTCTCCAAATAAACTTGAAAGGTAGTCTAGGCAACAAGGATTGCAACTCATAGGTGAGTCCTAGTGCTGAACTAGGTCCAGAGACAGTGGACTGTGGGGGCAGATGCCATACTGAGGTATCAGCCAGGGCAACTAAGGGAGTGCTGGCATCACCCATTCCCTAACTCCAGGGTACACAACTCATGACTCCAAAAGAGACTCCTTACTTCTACTTGAGGAGAGGACAGGGACTTTGAGAGACAGAGACTTTGTCTTGCATCTTGGATACCAGTTCAGCCACATCAGGATAGGGCACCAGTCAGAGTCATGAGGCCCCAATTCCAGGCCGTAGACACTTCTAGACACACCCTGGACCAGAAGGGAACCTATTGCCTTGAAGGAAAAGGCCAAGTCCTGGCACCATTTATCACTTGCAACCCCCAGGTTGAAGGCCTTGGGTGAGCCTCTGAGACTTGCTGGCTTCAGGTGAGGCTCAACACATTACCAACTGTGGTGGCTATGGGGAAAAACTCCTTCTACTTGAGAAAAGTAGAGGGAAAAGTCAAAGGGACTTTGTCTTGCACCTTAGGTACCAGCATGGCCATGGGAGGTTGGAGCACCAAGCAGACTCTTGGGGTCCCTAACTCTAGGACTTGACTCTTGGATGGCATTCTTGGACCTTCCCTTGGCGAGGGGGGAGCCCACTTCCCTGAAAAGTGAGTTCCCGGCCAGGCAGCATTCATCAAAGGTGATTTGAGAACCCTTGGGCCTTAACGGAACATCAGCAGTATTCTGGCAGTACTCTTCATGGCTGGGATGGTGGTGACTATGGGGTAAGATTCCTTTGCCTTTGGAAAGGGGAGGGAAAAGTGGGGAAAACTGTGCTTTGTGGTTTGACTAAGCCCAGATGTAGTACAATAGAACAACAGGTAGACTTTTAAGGTTTTTGACTCTAGTCCCTGACCCCCCAGACAACACCTCTGGACCCACCTGGGGTCTGGGGAACCTCGCCATCCTGAAAGGAAGGGCACAGGCCTGGCTGATATTGCCACTGGTTGATTCTAGAGCCCCAGAACCTAGAGCGAACATAGGCAGAATCCAAGGGGATGGGTACAACAGGCCTCATGAGAGATTCAGTGTTGTACTGGCTTCAGGTATGATCCAGTGCAGTCATAGTGGTGGTGGCCACAAGAGTGCTTGTGTGCTTATGTCACTCAACTTCCATCATCAGGTGGCTCAGAACAGAGAGAGAGCCTCTGTTTGTTTGAGAGAAAGTAAGGGAAGAGAATAAGAGTCTCTGCTTGGTAATCCAGAGAAATATCCTGGATTTTGTCTAAGATCATCAAGATAGTACCTCTACAAGTCTGCGAGAACCACAGCATTACTAGGCTTGGGTTACTCTCTAAAGCAGATACAGCTTAGATCACAACACTCAAGTCCTTTCAAATATCTGGAAAGCCCTCCCAAAAAGGATGCCTACAAACAAGCCCAAACTATGAAGACTACAATAAATACCTAACTCTTCAATGTCCAGACACCAAAGAACATCTACTAGCATCAACACCATCCAGGAAAACATGGCATCACCAAATGAAGTAAATAAGGCACCAGAGACCAATCCTGGAGAAACAGAGACATGTCACCTTCAGACAGAAAATTCAAAATACATGGTGAAACCCCGTCTCTACTAAAAAATACAAAAAACCAGCCGGGCGAGGTGGCGGGCGCCTGTAGTCCCAGCTACTCGGGAGGCTGAGGCAGGAGAATGGCGTAAACCCGGAAGGCGGAGCTTCCAGTGAGCTGAGATCCGGCCACTGCACTCCAGCCTGGGCCACATAGTGAGACTCCATCTCAAAAAAAAAAAAAAAAAAAGAATATCAATGAAAATTCAAAATAGCAGTTTTGATGAAACTCAAAGAAATTCAGCCTGACAGAGAGGGAATTCAAATAAAGACGGAATCAGATAAGTTTAACAAAGAGATTGAAATAATTTAAAACAAACGAGAAGAAACTTTGGAACACCCAGCTATATAAAGGAAATATTATTAGATCTAAAGAGATAGGCCCAAATATGATAATAGCTGGAGACTTCAACACCCCATTTTCAGCATTGGACAGATCTTACAGACAGAAAAGCAACAAAGAAACATCACACTTAATCTGTGCTATAGATCAACTGGATCTAATAGATACCTATAGAACATTTTATCCAATGGCTGCAGAATACAAACTCTTTTCTTCAGCACATGGATCATTCTCAAGGATAGACCATATGTTAGGTCACAAAACAAGTCTAAAAACATTCAAAAAACCAGAAATAATATCAAGCATCTTCTCTGCCCTCAATGGAATAAAATTAGAAAATAAAAAAAGAGAAAATTTGGAAACTATACAAGTACATGAAAATTAAACAATATGCTCTTAAGTGACCTGTGGGTCAATGAAGAAATTAAGAAAAAAATTGAAAAATTTCTTGAAACAAATTATAATGGAAACACAACATACCAAAAGCTATGGGATACAACAAAAGCAGTACTTAAAGGGAAGTTTATAGTTATAAATGCCTACATCAAAAAAAGAGGAAAAACTTCAAATGAACAATCTAATGATGCATCTTAAAGAACAAGAAAAACAAGAGAAAACCAAATTCAAAATTGGTAGAAGAAAAGAAAGAATAAAGATCAGAGAAGAAATAAATGAAATGTAAATGAAGAAAATAATATAAAAGATAAATGAAACAAAAAGTTGGTTTTTTGAAAACTTAAACAGAATTGACAAACATTTAGTCTAAGAAAAAAAGTGAGAAGATGCAAATAAATAAAATCAGAAATGAAACAAGAGACATTACAACTGATACTGCAGAAATTCAAAGGATCACTAGTGGCTACTGTGAGCAACTATATGCCAATAAGTTTGGAAAACCTAGAAGAAACGAACAAATTCCTAGACACATACAACCTACGAAGACTGAACCATGAAGAAATTCAAAACCTGAACAGACCAATAACAAGTAACAAGGTCAAAGCTGTAATAAAAATTCTCCCACTAATGAAAAGCCTGGGACCAATGGCTTTACTGCTTAATTCTATCAAACATTTAAAGAAGAACTAATACCAATTCTACTCATCTTATTTGGAAAAATAGAGAAGGCATGAATACTTCCAAACTTGTTCTACGAAGCCAATATTACCCTGATACCAAAACCTGACAAAAACACATCAAAAAAGAAAACTACAGGCCAATATTTCTAATGAATATTGATGCAAAAATTCTCAACAAAATACTACCAAACCAAATTCAACAATACATTAGAAACATTATCCATTATGACCAAGTGGGTTTTATCCCTTGGAGGCAAGGATGGTTCAACATATGCAAATCAATCAATGTGATGCATCATATCAACAGAGTGAAGGATAAAAACCATACAATCAATTCAATTGATGCTCAAAAAGCATTTAATAAAATTCAATATCCCTTCAGATGAAAACCCTAAAAAACTGGTTGTAGAAAAAACATACCTCAACATAACAAAAACCATATACAACAGACCCACAGCTAGTATTATCCTAAATGGGGAAAAACTGAAAACCTTTCCTCTAAGATCTGGAACATGACAAGGATGCCCAGTTACCACTGTTATTCTATATAGTACTGAAAGTCCTAGCAATCAGACAAAAGAAAGATATAAAGGTCTTCCACATTGGAAAGGAAGAAGTCAAATTATCCTTGTTTGCAGATGGTATGATCTTATATATTGGAAAACCTAAAGATTCCATAAAAAACTATTAAACTAATTCAGTAATGTTGTGGGTTACAAAATCAACATACAAAAATCAGTAGTATTTCTACATGCCAACAGTGAACCATGTGAAAAAGAAATTTAAAATTAATACAAGAGCCACACATTGAATTAAATATGTAGAAATTAACCAAAGAAGTGAAAAATCTCTATAATAAAAACTATAAAACTCTGATGAAAGAAATTGAAGAGGACACCAGAAATGAAAAGATATTTCATATTCATTTCATATTCATGGATTAAAAAAATCACTAATGTTAAAATGTCCATAGTACACAAAGCAATCTACAGATTAATCCAATTCCTATCAACATACCAGTTACAGTCTTCACAGAAATAGAAAAAAAACAAAAACAAAAAAACTATCCTAAAGTTTATATGGTACCACAAAAGGCCCAGAATAGTCAAAGCTATCCTAAGTAAAAAGAACAAAACTGGAGGAATCACATTACTTGACTTCAAATTATCCTACAGAGCTATAGTAACCAAAACGGTATGGTACTTTCATAAAATCAGACACTTAGACCAATGGAACAGAATAGAGAACCCAGAAACAAATCCACACACCTATAGTGAACTCATTTTTGACAAAGGTGCCAAGAACATACACTGGGGACAAGACAGTCTTTTAAATAAATGGTGTTGGGAAAACTGGATATCCATATGCAGAAGAGTGAACCTAGCCTTCTATCTCTCACCATATACAAAAATCAAATAAATGGATTAAAGACTTAAACCTAAGACCTCAAACTATGAACCTACTACAAGAAAACACTGGGGAAACTCCAGGATATTAGTCTGGGCAAACATTTCTTGAGTAACACCGCGCAAGCACAGGCAACCAAAATAAAAATAGACTAATGCGATCACATCAAGTTAACAAGCTTCTGCACAGCAAAGGATACAGTCAACAAAGTGAGGATACAACCCACAGAATGGGAGTAAATATTTGCAAACTACCCATATGACATGGGATTAATAACCGTAATATATAAGGAACTCAAACAACTCTATAGAATAAATAATCTAATCAAAAATGGGCAAAAGATTTGAATAGATGTTTCTCAGAAGAAGACATACAAATGGCCAACAGGCATATAAAACGGTGCTCAACATGAGTACACTAAAAGCCATTTAGTGCACACTTTCAATAGTTAAAACATGTGGATTTAGAATTATATTTTCATAAACCTGTTTATTTTTAAAAAATTAAAGAGTAATAAAGAAACCTTGCTTAGCAAAAAACCTTCTCCACCATCAGACACATCTGGATCATTGGGAGAGAGGAGGCCAAAGGCTGGCAGAGAGAGTGTTGAGGATGCTAGTGGATGAATTGCTTGTTCACAGGAACAGGTAATAAGCATGTTTGGCAGATTTGTTCTCCAGGGGGTAAATTAATAGATGGAATTAACCTCAGTTCAAAAAGGGCATTCCCTAGCTAATTAAGATTGTAAAAACCTGTCATGTTTAGTAGCATGGTGGATACTGTTTTCAGAGTGGGTTTAACTGTAACATTAGAGCAAAAAAAAACCTTTTGTAAATTATAAACAATAAGTGCTTTAAGTGTTCTCTCTGAGTTGGTACATATTAGAAAAAAATCCTCCCACACATATCTGACTAGTTTATAACCTCTATCTTTACTGTACAGACTTAAAACAAATTCCATTAATTTTCTTATGTATTGTTGTTATTACAATTTAAAAATACTTACTATCTAAAGCTATTCTCCATACTCTGAAGAGTCAAAAAGTACTGTCTCTTGTAGTCAAACATAGGAAGGGGAGGAAAAAGCTCTAATTTAAAAATGAGTTAGTGGCTCTTGTATCAGACAAGAAAATAATTCTGATGACCAGTGGAGAAATTATCAATGCCAGGCTTGCAAAAAAGCTGATCAGGCTCCTTACACAATGGCATCTCTATGAAAGTAAAGCATCTCTGATAATTGTTGTTCAAATTTCAACTCCATCAGCAAGTGTTTTCTAAGTGGTTTGCCTGTTACTGTCCAATCTAACTCTGCAATGCTAAGACCTCATGGGATGGGTTGCATGGTGGAACTTGGAGCTGGCATGGACAATATTTGAGGGGTATATATTATCTCTCCAGATAAACTAAAAAAAATACTAGTAGTGTCATTGACTGAGCACCTTATATGTTAATTGATTAATGTATATAATTTCTTTTCCTCCACACAACAAGCTGACAATGCAGTTGTTGCAATTAGTTGTATTCTCATTTTGCTAATGAGTAAACTAAAGTTTAGTAAGGTTAATTAGGTTCCCCCAAGGAACTAGTTACAGTGTAATTAGGTAGGCTAGCTTGAAAACTGTTTCCATATCATATCCACTGATTACAAAGCTCTTAACCATTATGTTTCCCAAGTGCAGACCATGGAGAAAATGTCCTTATGTCCTGCTTTGAACAGAACAACTCTCATTTCTACCTCTTGTCTGAGTGAAATTACTAAAGATGCCCCCATATCTCTTCATGGTGGCTGTGAAAATATACCTTTATGATCTTCAACTGCAAGGGGTGTAATTGATTGATCGTCCCAGGTACTGTGCTCTACAATCTACCCCATGCTTGCACTGATTGCACTTCCCCCATGGC
The DNA here is from genome assembly GCF_002776525.5 of Piliocolobus tephrosceles. Lineage (NCBI taxonomy): Eukaryota > Metazoa > Chordata > Mammalia > Primates > Cercopithecidae > Piliocolobus > Piliocolobus tephrosceles. The sequence continues at coordinate 2,570,609 of NC_045456.1, forward strand.
AGGACATTTGCCCATTTCTGGGTGATGCAGAATTTCTCTAACACCGAACTTTGGCTTGAGGACTCCCCTATTATCTTGCTGAACTTTTCTTAGAATTACATTGTGCTTCTGTCCATCCTTTTTTCCTTCACTTGGGGTCAGACCTGCATCAAAGTCTGACAGCACTTCCAGCCTCTTTTGACCCTCTCCCTATTTTCTCTCACAGGCATTTCCCCTAATACATTTCTCATATGTCTAATTCCATTTGGCCATCTGCTTCTCAGAGGATTCAGACTAACACATGAGTCAAAAGTGTTCTAATTTGGACAATAAAAATTATATAGTCACCCTAACCATGTACTGAGTTGCATCAGAATACATGGGGAGCCAAGCAATAAGGCAAATTCCTGAACCCCATTTACACTGACTAAATTGGGATATGTGGAGTGGGAATGGTAGAGGAACTGCAGGCCAATCTATTTTTTCAAAATTTCTTGGTAAGTCTAATACAAGTAGGAAGCCACTGTGCTGTATTATACACCAGTGACCCTCCATTCCGGCTGCACGACGTAATCATCTAAGCCCATTCTGGTCCTCTTGAGTTAAAATTTTGAGGTACATGAGTTTATGAGGCATCATAGGTGATTCCTATGGCCATCCAAGGATGAAAACAACTGTGATCAGCCTCGTTTTATTTTTTATTTCCCATTAATTATCTTCCTCCACCCAAGCCCATCATAGATCCACATAACATTAAGAGTTAAACTAAGGAGAAAATCAATAATAATAATAATAATTTATTTTTGCTACAATGCCATGAATTTGTATGGTCCTTTAAAGGTGTTCACACAGTCTCACATTTATGATCTCTTTTTATTCTCACAACTGCACTTTGAGAAAATACTGCAGATATTATTATCCCTATTTTATAGACTAAAGTAACTGAGTCTTAGAGAGATGTTAGGTGGTTTGTCCAAGGCAAAATGAGAAAAAGAATCAAAGGAATAAATGCAATCAAGAACCCAAATATTAACTATCTATTCTTTCCATTACATTATGTTGTCCTGTCTTGTTACCGAACCTCATTTTGAGAGACTAATAAAGGAGACTGGGGAGAATTGTGAACATCAATACCTAAATTATATTTCTAAAGATTCTAAGTCCAAGTGTGAGCAGATGAACAGGAAATACCTAGTGAATGAGAGAAATTGCCAAACATTTCTAGTCTACCTAGTCAAAGCCTAGCGTTCAGAAAATATCTGACAGAACAGTGGTTAAAGCTATTTCCAGTTTCAGTACATTGCCATTCTGTAGCCCCTAAGATAGACTAAGGGATTCTCCCACTAGGAATTATTTCTCTTTATGTCATACAAGGAAACACTGTAAGGGCAAATATCTAATAAGAATTACATGAAACACTCAACCATTTGGGATAATTTGAGTTATTTAAAATATAAGTGTGCTAGTATTGCTCGACTCCTAAAACAACCCGCAAATCAGCCACTTGCCTCAATAAAAGTTTATTCATTGTTTACGTCATGGTCCAGGGCAGGTCACCCAGGAGTCCTGTTTCATGTAGTCATTTCGGAACTAAGGCTTCCTCCATCATGTGGTTTCATCACCAGACAAAGAAAGGAAGAGAACATGGAAAATAATTGGAAGATTTATTCCCATATCAAACAGATGTGAAGTACATCTGTTTACATTCCTTTGACCATAATTCAATTACAAGGGACCCTAGGAAATGTCTAGTCAAGTAACAAGGAGGAAGAGAACATGAATATTGATGAACAAATAGCCAGTGTATTTTATAATTGCCATACTTTTGTTATGATTATTATACCTGGCATCTTATTTAGGAACAATTATCAATAAGAAAAAACATTTAACTATTACATGGTCACGTGTGATCAGAGTCCAAGAGGTATAAAACGTTCACTTATTTTGGATTATCTTTCAGTGTATACAGAATCTGCCTGAGATGGCATCTTGGAAACCTCATTTTCTCTTACTCTGCTTCCCTCAACCTTTTTTTTCCTTTTTCCTGTGATCACTTTAGTCTTTCTACCTCTGTTCTTCCCAAGCATTCTAGCTCTACTCTGAAGAAAATGCACATCTTCTCAAGGTTCTGAGAATCCTCCCCTAGTGCCACTAGAAGGGAGGGGGAGGTCAATTTTTTGAAATAAAAGGAGGCAGCATTAAATCCTTTAGATTCCTAAAAAGAATGGAAAATCCACAGATCAAACTAACCCTTTTCTTGACAATATTGACCACCACTCATGGGATAACCTCAATGTGCTTTGTATCCTATCGTGTTTCCTTATTTTCGTATTTTTTGATCCAGCAATTCTATGTTGAGAAACAGATCTTCAGAAACAAATTAGACAAGTTAGAAAAGACACATACATAAGATATGTATGACTGAATTGTTTATAAATAATGAAGAACCAGAAACAATCTATTGTGTCTGAATGCCTTACAATAGGAAATTGTTTCAATACATTGTAGTACATACATACAAAGTATGAATACTGTGAAGTCATAAAAATTGATAATAAATATCTAATATTTACTAAATATTCATAACATAGAAGTGAAAACGTATATTGCAAAACATTAATAGTAATTATAGTGTTATTCTAATTTGAAAATGCATATATTTTCATTGGAAAATGTTAAGAAGTTGACACCAAAATGTTAACAGTGATTATCTTGAGGTCATAATATTTCATAGTTTTAATATTGCTTGATTTACTTATCTGTATTTCTTAAAAAGTTTGCCAAATTTAATACATGCACAATAAGAGAGTGGAGATATAGAGTACACAATCAGAGAGTGGTAGATGAAGTCAAGTCTCAGAAGGTGGTCTGGTTTAGAAGTAGAGTGCTGACGTTTTCTGTGGTGTTTATGAAAACACTTGCTTCCCAATGTCCTCCACCCATTCTTTTACCTATCTTCTCCACTTTAGGAACTGTTAAAGGGAAATGCTCATTTGTTAACTGCACTTAAATTGAAATCCAACAATAGATATATTAACTAATTTACCCAAAGGTATACAGCTAAATTTTAACGTAGTAGTTCTTTTGTCCTTTGTCAAGTCAGTTCCTTTGATTTTAATGTGTTCTGAATAAAAAAGAATCTTATAATTTTTTCTTTCACCAAAATAAAAAAATATGCCACCATGCTAGGAAGAACACAGTTTGTAAGTCACTTTTGTGACTCAAGAGCAAAACTTAATAATAACAACTTTCACTGATTTCAAAGACAGTAGGCTAGTAAAATGTGTGGTGGCCAAGAGAATGCATCTCAGATCTTCTACTCTGAGGATTTCAGTGGACTGGCAGTCCCAGTTGTTATATTCTGAAATCCATCTGCCTTTTGCTCCAAAGCAACTCTTCTCAGGTAATGACAGCTTGGTGGGGCTCCTCACAGCTAATGACTAAGGACGGCAAGGGCGCCAAAGTGAGCACATTCCTGAGAGGATTCCTCTGATGGGTGACAAGCACAAGGATTGCCCTACAGTATTGCCAGACTATCTTAGAACTGCATTACAGACTAAGATGCTCCCACTCAAGCTTCCTTCCTTCCCTATGTTCTTCACTTGGGTTTAGACCTACATTGCAGTCTGATGGCTCTTCCAGCCTCTTCTAGCTGCCTCCCAATTTTCTCCCACAGGCAAGTCTCCTACTAAGTTTCTGACAAATTTAATCTCATCTTGGCATCTGTTTCTCAGAGGACCAAGACAACAACAAATCATTTATAAAGTTCCCAAGAGACTAAAGGTTAAGTGATGTTCATAACCACATGTATCAGTTTATTTTCACGCTGCTGATAAGGACATACCCAAGACTAGGCAATTTACAAACAAAAGAGGTTTAATGGACTTGCAGTTCCACATGGCTGGGGAGGCCTCACAGCCATAGTGGAAGGCAAGGAGGAGTAAGTTATGTCTTACATGGGTGGCAGCAGGCAAGGAGAGAGCTTATGCAGGGAAACTCACATTTTTAAAGCCATCAGATCTCTTGAGACTCATTCACTATCATGAGAACAGCATAGGAAAGACCTGCTCCCAAAATTCAATCACCTCCCACTGGGTTCCTCCCACAACACATGGGAATTATGGGAATTACAGTTCAAGATGAGATCTTGGTGGGAACACAGCCAAACCATATCACCACACTTGCCACAATTCAGGTGCAGAACTGGAACCAGAAGAAAACATTTTCTCTTGAGGCTGTCCTTTATGGGTTCCATTGAAACCTAAACTTAAATCCTATTAAGAATTTAATATTTATTTCACTTTGAATGGAGAGCCTTAAGAAGTCTATTAATAACGTAACAATCAGAACTACTCATTACCCTGGAGAAATCACAACTTGTAGACCACAATCACAACCATCATCCAACAACATCACTGATTTTTAAAATTAATGTATGTTTATCTTAGAATATTTACTACTGATTTGTTATTGGCCTTGGACATACACCTTAATTTCTCTGAAGACTATTTTCTTTATTTGGAATCATTTACTACAAGGAAATCTCCTTGTTTTTAAGAAAAGTGGCTCTGGAGCCATATTATATTGTTTGGATCCTGGCCTCAGAACTTACCAAGTTACCTTGGGTAAGTTACTTAATATATCTTTGCCTCAGTTTCCTTATCTACAACATGTGTTTAACAATAATATCTATCTCCTATTGTTATTACAGGAGAACAGTGTTTAGTGCACAGTACCTTATAAAAATATTGACCATTGTGCTTAGCATTAATATCAGTTATCTCCTACATGCCAAGCAATGCTCAAGAGTCTCTGGGAGAAACTGTGAACATAATACAGTGTAGTTGGGGAACTCACATAAAATTAGAAAAAGCTGAACACAAATAATTGTACAACTGTGGGATAAGGACTATAAGAAAGGAAAATAGACGGCACAGGTGTTCTATAAGAAATAGGATCAAGTGGGGTTTAGGGAACACTTTCCAGGAGACATTAATTACACGTGAACTGAGTCTTGAAAGCTGTAGAACTTGATGAGTCAAAAGCAAGGTTTCCACAGAGAGAGGACAGCTCATGTGAATACATGTGGATGTAGAAGAGCATAGAGCACTCCAGGTAGGTGTAAGAGATTTGATCTAGTCCAGCTGAAGGATGTGGGAAGAGAAGCATGAAGAGGCATATCTTCAGAGTTTAACCTTCATTTCCATACAATGAAGTCTGAATTTCATTCCTAGGGAGTGGAGGGTCATCAATGAAGGTTATAACAGGCAAAGAGCATTACCAAGGCTGTATTTTAGAAAGTGTTTTTTGGCAACTTCATGGAATATAAACTAGGTGTGGGCAAGACTCAAGAGAGTTAGGGAAACCAGTAGGGAAGTTCTTATTTGTAGACCCTGGAAAGGGGAGGGCGAGAAAAACCAGAATAGAGGATAGAAGGAGGGAAGGAAGTTTGCAGAAAAAGATCATAATTGCTTCCTTTTTATTCCTACTGTGCTTAATTCCACAAAAAAAAAAAAAAAAAAACTTGAAATGACTTGCAGAAAGTACACAAGAAAAATAGTTAAATAAATAAAACACTAAGACCAGGGAAATATAAATTAGATCAGGAAATATGGGCTGGAATAGAATGAGACAAAAATAGGCCAACCATTTGGGCTTGAGCAGGTGCTATCCTGGCAGCCAAAGTGAAAAACCTGATTTGATATATAATTGGTCAACTATGCCATAAATCAGTTTTTCTCATTAATATCCTCAAAAGCGTCAGCTGATGAGACCAATTGGAGTGTTGTATTTAGGTGTATGTGAGATATCTAGCTAGGAATGTCAATAACATATCTGTGTATCGGCCTTGTGCTTGACAGATGGTCATGGGCTGGAGAAATACATGAGTGAGGCCTCATTTAGTACCATGTGGACAGCAGAACCATGGTGTAGATTGAACTCACTCAGGGAGACTATGTTGACCAACTTCTTGGCAAAGTAAACTACCAGTGTTGCACTAGATGTTTTCTAAGGTTTTTTTTTTTTTTTGGCTCTAGCATCTCATGGTGTTGCCTTTCCCAAACAGAATGTTATCTATATTACTCATTAAATTATTGACAGATCTTTATTGAACACCCGCTATGTGTCAGCTACTGTTCTATGAACTGGAGTTATGGTGATGAATGAAACAAACAAAAATCCCTACCTTCATGGATCTTATATTCTAATGGGGGACCAGGGAGGACAGTCAATACACAAGACCAGAGACAAGAAGTAATGAGTGGGGTTCACTCCTTTCAAGTAGTATATACTGGTCTAAATACAATTCTTGAGATTAATTCTTTTATCTGACTTTTAACAAGGGAAAGAGCAGTGCAGAGTGAATCAGCATGCTAGTTCAATACGTGACTGGCACAGACCTAGAGAATCCCATTAGCCCAGGTCAGAATATAACCAAAAGGTTCCTCCTTTAATAACTTAGATCCTCTTTAGGGCAGAATTAGGAGTTGCTTTCAGTCAGGATCCTAAGAGTAAGTCCTAAAACACAGAGTATTTAAGGAGCTGGGATTCTCTAGTCTCAGCTTCTCCAGACTTTGTGGGCTGCTTCAGGTCCAATTGTACCCAACTCAGTTCAGCCTGATTCCTTCAAAGCAACAGCAAAACTTATCCAACTGGGAAGGGCAGGTAAAGGAGAACTTGTGGAGCAACTCAACATTCATTGCCTATGTTCATACTTGCACATAAGCTAGATATCTGGATTATATGAGACATTTAATGCTTGAACTTCAGAACCAAGCGACTGTACTCAACAATTATTAGTGTATCATGAAAATATAACCTTTATTTAGTATGTTGCCCACCTGGTAAAAGCAGGACACATAGTCATAATGCCTTTGAAATTCTCCCTCCTTACTTTCTTCATAAGCATTGCTTGAGTTTTATTTTTGCTTTTATTCACTCATATTCTAATTTTTATTTCTAGTAGTTCAGAAGATATACTGTATTTCTATTCTTTTATGGTGACCTTAGAATTTTTATATGCTTATTTAACAAGTCTAAAATAAATAAATAATTTTATCTTCTTCCCAAATAATGTAAGGACCTTAGAACTTGAATACCAATCACTCCCCACTTACAACTTCTATACTTTTTATTAACCATACAACTACATAATTCTATCTCAGTTTTTAACCCCACAAAATACACACTATTGATATCAATAATGACTGATTTTGCTTACATGTTGAACATTTTATATGGTCAACATTTTTTCTTTCTTCTCATACGTTCCTTCTGTGTTGGTCTTCCTTTTCCTAGAATTACATCCATTGAAATTGCCTTTAGTGATGGTGTTGGTGATTAATCCATTAAAACATAGTAGTAGTAATAGCCATGATAATGATAATAATAATAAAAGTAATAACTACAAATTATTGCATGGTTACCATGTGTTAAGGACTATGCTAAGTGCTTTAAATGGACTATATCTTTAAATTCTCACCAAACCCTGTCAGATACCATTATTATCTAGATTTTATAAATACAAAAACTTAATCTTAGATTAAGTAACATGCTCAAGAGCACACAACTAGACTGGAAATAATTTTCCAGTGCACATGCTCTGAACCATTCTTCTTGAATTCATACAACTGTGAATATATTTCGAAATTTCCTCAACAGGCTTTTACATCTTACTTGTCACTAGACTCACAGATTTGATTCACGAATAACATGTTTAATAACAATCAGAGCCTTTGAATGGAATGCATTCTCTATTCATTTAAACTCCTTAGAGCTTTTTCAGATATCAAATTAACATTACAACCAGAGTCCTTCACTTGTGGCTATGCAATCAATACATACATAAACACCAGGCAAACCATGTCACAATGCCACATCATCATTCATGCTGCAGTGGAACAGACTTCAAGCTATTTTAGTCTACGTAGAAGGAAGAGCTACTCTCAAGTTTGTGACCTCCTGCCCAAAATGTTGTTCTCCATTATTCAAAGCATGCACACATGTTGAAACTTTCCTCCTTTATAACCTTTTGAAATCACTTTCTTGGGCACCAATATCCCCAACTCATGATAATAGTTGTTTATCCAGAATAACTAGTAACAAGGAGGACTTTGCTATGGTCCCTCATTTTGTGATGCTGAATCTCACCACAAATAATCTATATATTATCCATATAGATCTGCTTTAAATCTTGACAAGATTACATTACTTATCAATGAAATACCATTTAAGTACCATTAGGTAAATATCTCTAGTCACTATCTTAAGGTTCAGCACAACCCAAGAAGGAAACTGACTAGAAAGCTCATTCCCACATTGGGAAAAGAAGATTATCTTGTGCTCCATGTAAATCAAGACCTAGGAATTACTGGTCAACAAATTATGTGGAGTAAGATAAACTGGTATAGCTACACTGATATCAGACCAAGTAGACTTCTTACAGACATACTAGGCTACACGTAGTACCAGGGATAAAGGAGACATTTTATGATAAGAAAAAAATATTCATATATTGACAAGGCATAATAATCCTAAGTGTGTATCCATCTAATAATAGAGCCTCACTGTATACAAAACAAAAACTTGCAGAACTAAAAGGAAGAACAGAAAAAACCATAAATGGAGTTGGAAATTTGAGCATACCTCTTTCAGTAATTGCCAGCATAACTAGAAAAAATGAAATCAATAGGAATACAAAAGATCTGAGCAACAATATCAGTTAACTTAGTGTCTTAGTACATTCAGGCTGCTATGACAAAATACATGAAACTGGGTAATTTATAAACAACAAAAATATATTGCTCACAGTTCTAGAGGCTGGACATTCTAAGACCAAGGTGTCAGTAGATATGGTATCTGGTGAGGGCAGCTTCATAGACAGCATATCTTGCTGTGTCCTCATATGGCAGAAGGGCAGAAAAGCTAACACACTTCTTCAGGCCTCTTTTATAAGGGCACTAATCTCATTCATAAGGGCTCTGCCCTTATGACCTAATCACCTCCCAAAGTCCTCACCTTCTAATACCATCTCCTTAGTAATTAGGTTTCAATGTATGAATTTTGGGAGGACACAACCAAAACATAGCATGTAGTCTAATTGATATTTGCAGAACACTATACCTAAAAATAGCAGAATGCACACTTGAAAGATGAACAAGGATAACAAGTACAGAGGTAGGATTAGTAATCACAAAATTACCTACAAAAAAATAGTCCAAGCCCAGATGTCAACACAGGTGAATTCTACCAATATTTAAATAAAAATGAATACCAATCCTTTTCAAACTCCTCCAAAGAGAAGAAGAGGAAAGACACATCCCAATTCAATCATTTCATGAGGCCAGTATCACTTTGATATCAAAATAAGACAAAGTCATAAAAAAGAAAACTATAATAATACATGTTATTAATAGACACAAAATAATCAAATATTAGCAAACCTAATCCATCAGCATGTAAAAATTTATACGCTATGAGCAAATGTGATTTACCCCCCAGCAATGCAGGTTTGTTTTAACACCTGAAAATGAATTGATATATTACACCATATCATTAGAATAAAAAACAAAAAGCACATGATCACCTCAATAGATGCAACAAAGCATTTGATAATACCTGACACCTTTTCATGGAAAAAAAAAAAAATCAGCAAACTAGAATTAAAAAGAAACTTCTGCAGCCCGATAAAGGGCATCAACAAAAACATATAGATAACATCATACATAATGGTAAAAGATGGAATGATTTCCTCCTATGATCAAGAATAATACAAAGATATCTGTTCTCATCACTTCTATTCAATATCATACTGGAAGTTCTAGGTAGGGAAATTAGACAAGAAAATGAAGATTGGAAAGGAAGGAGTAAAACTATCTGTTTAGCAATGATAATCTTGCATAAAGAAAATCCTAAGACATCACTAAAAAAACTGTTAAAACTAATGAATTCAGCAAGGTTGGAGGATATGAAATCAATATACAAAAATCAATTGTAATTCTATACACTGGCAATATACAATTAAAAATTGAAATAAAGAAAGTAATTTCATTTACAATAGTTTCAAAGGCAAGACTAAGCAAAAAGAACAAATATGGAGGCACTACATCATCTGACTTCAAACTATACTACAAGTATGTCGTTACCAAAACAACGTGGTACTAGTGTAAAAATAGGCACATAGACCAATGGAACAGAATAGAGAACTCAAAAATAAAGGCAAATACTTACAGCCAACTGATCTTCAACAAAGCAAGCAAAAGCATAAAGTTGGGAAAGGACACCCTATTCAGCAAATGGTGCTGGGATAATTGGCAAGCCACATGTAGAAGAATGAAATTGGATCCTCATCTCTCACCTTATACAAAAATCAACTGCAGATGGATCAACTACTTGAATCTAAGACCTAAAACCATGAAAATTCTAGAAGATAACATTGGAAAAACTCTTCTAGACATTGGTTTAGGCAAAGAGTTCATGATCAAGAACCCAAAAGCAAATGCAACAAAAACAAAGATAAATACATGGGACATAATTAAACTAAAAAGATTTTGCACAGTAAAAGAAATAATCAGCAGAGTAAACAAACAACACACAGAGTGGGAGAAAATATTCGCAAACTATGCAACCAACAAAGGACTAATATCCAGAATCTACAAAGAACTCCAGTAAATCAACAAGAAAAAAACAAATAATCCTATCAAAAAGTGGGCAAAGGACATGAATAGACAATTCTCAAAGGAAGATATGCAAACAGCCAACAAATATGTGAAAAAATACTGAACATCACTCATTATCAGGGAAATGCAAATCAAAACAACAATAAGACACCACCTCACTCCTGCAAGAATACCCATAATTAAAAAAAAAATTAAAGAAACAGATGTTGGCATAGATATGGTGAAAAATGAACACTTCTACACTGCTGGTGGAAATGTAAACTAATACAAACACTGTGGGAAACAGTATGGAGATTCCCTAAAGAACTAAAAATAGAACTACCATGATCCAGCAATCCCTCTACTGTGTATCTACCTAGAGGAAAAGAAGTCATTATTTGAAACAAACACTTGCACACACATGTTTATAGCAGCACAATTAGCAATTGCAAAAATATGGAACCAGCCTAAATGCCAATCAACCAATGAATGGATAAATAAAATGTGACACACACACATATATAATATATATTATGTATATATATACACACACACATACCATAGAATACTACTCAACTGTAAAAGGTAATGAAATAATGGCATTTGCAACAACCTGAATGAAGTTGGAGACCATTATTCTAAGTGAAGTAACTCAGGAATGGAAAACCAAACATCACATGTTCTCACTTATAAGTGGGAGCTAAGCTATGAGGATGCAAAGGAATAAGAATGATAATAATGAACTTTGAGAACTCAGGAGTAGGGGGGAGCGGGGCGAGGGATAAAAGACTACACATTGAGTACACTGTACACTGCTCAGGTGATGGGTGTACCAAAATCTCAGAAATAACCACTAAATAAATTTTCCATGCAACCAAACACCACCTGTTCCCACAAAACTATTGAATAAAAATAAAAATTAAAAAATATGATATCTGGATGCTTGCAGTTCACTTACAAAATAAATAAAATAGGAATCAATTTAACAAAAGAAGTACAAAACATATACTTTGAAAACTACAAAACATTGTTGAAAGAAATTAAAGAAGATATAAACAAATGGAAAGACATTCCACATTCATGAGTCAGAAAATATAGTATCTTTAAGTTGGTAATGCTTCCCAAATTGGTCTACAGATTCAATGAAGTTCCTATCAGAATTCTAGTTGGCTTCTTTGTAGAAACTGACGAGCTGACCCAAAAATTTGTATGGAGGAACATCCATATTGTTCTCCATAGTGGTTGTACTAATCTGCATTCCCACCAACAGTCTCCATTCTCCACGTTCTCATCAGCATTTCTTATTGCCTGTCTTTTGGATCAAAGCCATTTTAACTTAGGTGAGATGCTGTCTCATTGTAGTTTGATTTGCAGGGCACCTGTCACCTGAGGGTCTTATCATCTACTTTCAAGGGCAGTAGATTAGAAAATTCTTTTATGACCATGCTTCAGAGGAGAAAGGCAGGAGGTCAGAGTGACCTTCTTGCTTCTGCAGTTTCTCAATTACCAAGGTGCCATATTTTGTGGTATTGTGCTCTGAGTCCCAACATGCCTGCTTTTCTAAGGACAATAGGAAGCATTGAAGGATTCTAATCTGAATAGTAAAAAGATCATGAATACAAGCGGTAATCCATATCTTCTGTATTTACTTCCTCCACCATTTTGGGGAGAGGGGAGAGCTTATCGATTTGTCTCATGGGTTGTCCACACAAAAGTTTCTTCAGTGTTGTAGGTTGCTGCCCACCTCTCTGTGCTGCCTCACTCCTGCTCATTCCACTGTAGTTGTAGCTTGGACATTGGGTAGAGTCTCCTAATGGGCTACAGCTCCCCTTCATATGGCCCCAGTGAGGGGAAAATGTGGGACAGGACACATTTTCCTCCTTTGTTTATTTATCCCAATAGTTCCACACTTTAAGGCTGGATGTATATTAGAATTCCATGCATGGTTGAGAATTACAGTGGAGAAGGGGAGAAAAAATCTCAAAAAACATTGCAAATATATTTCTCCCCATAACTCAAAGGAAAAGGACTCAGTATGTATGTGGGGAAGTGTGTCCAAATTCCACACCCATGTTCTTCCAAATCTTTACTAACCTTCCAAGACATCTTTCCAGTGCACAAAAGTCTTGTTCTTAGTCCTGGGTATATCTCTCTGCTGCCAGCAATTACTATAAATCTGAGTTATTCAACCTAGGGTCTAGCAAGACAGTCCATTTACATTCCACATCCTATCAAAATATCCAGGTGTGCATTGGCACTGTTTTTATGTTCTAATCTGAGCCTCTTCCACCAGAATAAGTTGCAGCTAAGTCTATTTTTTCTAATTGCCCAATGGTTAAGTGTTGGAACACATACTTATGTGTACACACATACACTCACTCATGGTCTTTGAGGACAAACACTATTTGGCAAAGACAGTACAAACAAACCCAGTAAAAAGGAAAAGGCAATAATTCCCGAAGGTTCCATAATTTACAAGGTCACATCTCTCACAATGGAGTTAGTACAGCAGATTATTATGCAAAGCACTGTTAGTGCCTTTCTTTTATCCCCTTCTCTGGAATTGTACCTCCCTGAGCCTGCCAAGAATAAGAAATGACGTATTACTAAGACATATGCTTCTTAACGACTGCTCTGCTAGCTACACAAAAACCTGGTTAAAACTTGAAATTACCTCTTGAAAATTTCCAATTAGCTATTAGACAAAGGCCATCCTTCTCCCCAGCCTCTGTCCGGGGAGGAGGACTTCAGTGCTTGGGAAGTAAGGGAAGTGAGTACAGTCAGATTTACAATTTTATCAGACTGTCCTGAGTGTCAAGGAGAAAGTAGATGGGGGAAAAGTATAAGAGTACCTACTGGGGAACTAGGAGGAGAAAAAGGCCGGACAATTATGGTCTTAATTTTGCAGTCAAACAAATTGGACTGACGAAAAAAAAGGAGTTCAAGAAAAAGAATATTATCAAGCAAGACAGATTCTGGTTTACACTATGGAAATTGCACTGAGAAGGTGATCTCTTACAAAATGTATACAGTTTTATGAATTGAAAATAGTGGATGGGCACTACTTTATAGATAGAGGGAAATATATTAAGATAAAATGGCACTCCCCACCAAAAAAATCACGAAACTGTGATAGAGTCTAAGATCTGCATAAGCTAATATAATCTTTTCATCATCACTTTCCAAAGGCAGACCCCATCAACAACAAAAAGTTCCAGAAACTTTTTGTGTGGTCATAACCACTTTAAAAGCATTTGGATCAAATTGATACAATTCAAATAACTATGAGGGTTTTGTTCTAAAAATTAAATTTCACAAAAGACAATTCAGAAAAGAGAGCCCACCACTGCACGCCCCTCCCACCCCATCCCCAACACCAACACACACACACCCCTCAGATACTCTTCCTAAGAGACGAGTTTTCAACTTTCCTGACACTAAATTTGGGCAGAGGTGTCAAGTCATTGTAATTCCTACAAGCTGGCCTGGCTAAAATAGCGTTTCAGCAGCCTGCTACTGGCATATAATCAACTGCACACCCACTGCTGGACTTGATATACAATTGTGGCACCAAAAAATGTACCTGTTGATGCCAAGTATTGCTATTAAACAAATTAACCTTTGACCAGAAAAATTATTTTTCCACTTTCTGGATGTCTAAGTCAGTTAAGCATTTTCAGATCAATGCGACCATATGTCCACCTGTAACAATTGAGAAAGTATTCCTTATTTGCCAAATAACCCTTTTGTCTCACAAAAGACACATTATGTCTTAGAACTCAAAAGAGTAGGCAACTGGCTATTTCAAAGTATTTGGCATGCTAAACAATTCAGAAGTGCTTACTTATTTGCATCATATTAAGATATATTTACATATTTAAACATTTCACACAAAGTTGGCCCAAACCAATAGTGTTTTACAAGGTATTTTCAATTTTCTCAGGATTGTCAAGATCAATACTTTTCTCTGTACCATATATCTTTGTGGCAGTAATTAGCTTTGTAGAATTGTTGTTAGGGAAAAGTAGGTTTCCATGGAGAAGAAGAAAGATATATGAGTTGTTATGTATGTGAAAGCAATTTCAGGAGGAAAATGGTATAGTGTGGGCAGTAGCATTACATAGTCTAGATTTATTTCTTTACTTAGGTCCTGATGTTTCTTATTTTTCTGTTTCTGGACTTTTAGCTAAAATACAAAACTATCATTATTAAATTGCTCATTATAGTGATCTTTTGTAGAAGCTTAATTTATATTCGAGTTTGCAACGTTCAGGTTTACAAGTATTCCAGTTTATTTGCAGCCTACTTCTTCCATAAAATCTCTGTGGAAATCTTACTACAGGGCAGCCCCTCAAAAATCGTGTCTCATTTTCCACCAAATAAATGTAATAATACAAATATGCTCCCCTTAAAGGAGACCCAATGGAACCAAAATTAGCCACAAGCAAAAATCAAAATAATGATTTAAAACATTTAATGATTAAAAATATTTATTTATAAATAATTTGTCATGTATAAGTATACTCTTTAATGTAAATTCAGAATAAAGGCATAATTATTGAAGTTTTATCTAGAGGTGTTAAATACATAAAACAAAAAAATTAGGAAAAATAGTTCATGCTGAGAGCTTTAAATGACCATTTAGCTTTGAGTCTGTGCTTCAGCACATACAGGTGTTGATTTGTAAGGACTAGAGAACACATCAGCTACATCCCCACTTCATGCTGGACAGATGTAAAAGTAAGAATAATTAGGTATGATGTGTAACTTTTCCAAACAAGGCAGGCAGCACACTTCGTTTTGTATAAGAGGTGGTAAGTTATAGTGAAAGGGGCATGTGTTTTGGGATTAGAAACATACAATTTTAGACACTAGTTCTGTGACTTCTTTGCACTCGGGGACTCCTTTTTCTCAAGTATAGAAGAAGGATAAAGCCAACTGGCAGAGGTTGCTGTAAGAATTAAGTAAAATGTTTGTGAAAGCATCTGACTCAGAATAGATGCTCAATCCTCTCTGGTCCTTTCATCTTTAGAGGTATAACTTTTATTGGTTTTAAGTGGGGTTTACAAGACACCTAAAGCTGTTTTCCCCTAGGAACATACCCATTTCATAGCATATATGAAGAAAACAGGAATGTATTCATTTGTATAGCAATTGACATCCTCATACTTAAATATTGACATCCTCATACTTACCAAATCTATCAGTTATAAAAATCAGTAAGTATATAATATCAGTTTTACTCTTTTCTTGACTTTAGAATGACTACAGAATGATAGTGGCAACAAGATGACTGATACTTAATAAAGATCATTAAGATATGGAAAATACAGAATCTGAAGAACGACAGCCTCATTATATTTTTTCTACTATAAGAAGAGATGACAAATGGTTAACATCAGAGTTTGGTTGCCATAAATTTTGATATTCTTATATATACAATGCGTACTTGCTTATTATAAAAAAGTTACAAAGCAACCACACACATACACAGCGCAATCCATATTCCCACACTCCCAGAGATAACTACTGATATCAAGTTGTAGTTTATTATTCCAATATATTTCTACACAACATTATACAGTATCACATATTTTCTCTTTACTTTGTTGCCATAAATTAACCACTGAGAAAGTACCCAATTGATTCTGAGGCCACACAAGCAGCCAAGAACCAAGCATCTCCAATTGTTCTTCTGTGACCTGTGATCAGTGACTCTTGTGAGATTGTCCCTTGTAGCAGAGAATGCTAGTTGCTCCTTAATATTCTCCTCACCTTCTTCTTCTCCTTCTCCTTCTCCTTCTCCTTCTCCTTCTCCTTCTCCTTCTCCTTCTCCTTCTCCTTCTTCTTCTTCTTCTTCTTCTTCTTCTTCTTCTTCTTCTTCTTCTTCTTCTTGTAATAGAACACCCAACTTTTATCTAAGTGCAAAGTCAAAGGCTCATTTCCCAACCTCACTTGCAACTAGGTGGGACCATGTGACTAGATTTTGCCTATAGAGTGTGAGTATAAGTGGTTTGTGCAAGCTCCAGGGTCATACTTTCAAAAGAAAAGAAGTCTATCTTTCCTTTTCCCCTTTTGCTTTTCTCACTAGCTAGAATACAGATCTGATTGTGTCTTTGCCTTTAACAAAGAGATGGAAGTTTCATATTGAGGATGGCAGAACAAGATGGAAGGACACTAGGCTCTTGATCCTGGTGTCCTGTCATACCAGTATTAGACCACCTTTGATGGGCAAGAACTAAGTTTCTGTCTTTTTTAAACAACTAGACTTTTGATACAACTGCTTAACCTCTATTTTAATAAATATACCCCTCTACTAGACAGAGTTATTCCCTACTATTAATTGCCCATAACTTTGACCTTGAGAGTGGGGCCATTGCTCTTTGTGATACAACTTCACTCCTAGAGTAAATTATGAATTAAATGTCTTTGAGTTCATCCATTTTTCCCTCGGAGTGATCAGATGGTTTGCATTGCAGTGTCTACCTTTGTCTCAGGACCATGTGCCCCTTCAGAAGTTTATCACAGAACATCATTTAAGGCAGAGACTTCTAGCATTGTATTATGAATCCAATCACTTCTTGTTTTCACCCTCACTTCAGTATTTACTACCCCCTGAGATACCCTTTTGGGGACAAGCAGCTTCTGTGGTAATTGTCTAGTCTTTGAATAGAGGGGAAAACAACCAATCAGAGCCAGACTGATTCCTGTTGGTTCTTCATTTTATCAGGATCTTGGATTCCCCAATCTTACTCAGCAATGATTGGCATTGCTGCGTTTCCTAGCCTTGGATAGCAATGAGGCTAACAGTGATCATCCCTGGGCAAATGAGGAAATACAAATCATAATTAGAAAACTTTCCCTCAACCCTTCCCCATCTCATTTCTCATCCTCTCTTGGCACAGGAGATGCCATCTTTATTGCTTTTTCTCATCACACACAGAAACCCAACTACTTTCATTTTCTTCAAAGGTTTTTCCATATATTATGTGAATTCATGGAATCCATCAACCATTCTAACTCTTCTGAAGCATCTCTAGGTTTGCTATGGGGGCAGGTAGCCAGCATCCCATGCTAGTTCACCATCTTATATGAAATTGGGAGTTTTTATCCTACTTCCTGCTCACCTTTTTCATATACTGCAAGTTTACAACATGCAATGGACTGAATGTGTTCCCCCAATATTTGTATATTGAAACCTAATCCCAATGTAACGGTATTCAAAGTGGGATCTTTGGAAGGTTATTAGGCCATGAAGGTGAAGACTTCATGAATGGGATTAGTGCTCTTATAAGAGGCCAAAGAGCTGACTAGTTCTTTCTGTCATGTGAAGAAACAATAATAAATTGACAAAATGTAACCCAGAAGAGGACCCTCATTGGAACCTAACTATGCTGCCACTCTGATCTTGGACTTTCAATCTCCAGAGCTGTGAGGAATACATTTATGCTGTTTCTAAGCCACCCAGTCTATGGTACTTTGTTATAGTGGCCTGAACTAACTAAGCCACTACCATTCTAAGTCCTATTCAGAAACAAGCAAGTCAGATTACTCTCATTTGATCCATAAACTATTCAGTTCCACTGTATTGGAGATTGCCATAGATTTTGCATACAACATGGTTAGAATTCCAGACTAGCCCAAAGCTAAATAAGTTTCTGCACTCTACTAGACAAGGCTCTATCAATTGCAAAATTTCTCCATCCAGCTAGATGATATTGAATATGTTTTGTGGAAGAGATTTTTCTACATGTATTCATGAGTTTTCGGTTCCTGTTAGTCAAAGAAAAACTCTTTCTGTCTGACTAAGTGTCTTAGTCTGTTGTGTGCTGCCATAACAGAATACCAGATACCAGGTAGTTTATAAAGAAAAGACATTTATTTCTCACAATTCTGAGGGTAGGAAGTCCCAGATGGTGGAGCCAGCATCTGATGAAGGCCTTCTTGCTGCATAATATCATGACAGCAAGCATCACATGGGCAAGAGAGAGTTATAGAGGGGCTAAACTTAACCTTTGTAAGGACCACACCCACAATAATGAATCCATCCCTCATGATAATGGTATTAATCAATTCATGCTGCAGAGCCCTCATGATCTAATTACCTCTTAAAGATCTCACCTCTCAAAACAGTTGCATTTGAGATTAGGTTCCAGTATATGAACTCTGAGGAACACATTCAAATCATAGCACTGGGCTTCGAGTCCAGAATACTGAAGAGGTTTTTTTATTGTTGTTGTTGTTGTTTGTTTGTTTTTTATAATAATAGAACATAAAGTGGTCAGCAAAAAAGCTCAGAAGTTCAAACCCATGAGAATCGTCTTTTGATAAAGGCTTTCTCTCCAGGTCCTTGGTGTTTAAGACTCTTTTTGTCCTAATATAAATGGAATAAGCATTCCAAAATTCTCCTGTTGAGGTATGTACTCCAACAAGTATTTCCTGAGCACTCCCAAAGGCTCCGAAGAACTCATACTGAGAAGAGCTTTTTCCCATGTCATACTTCTACTCAGAATATAATTCTCTGTTTTCTCTCCTCTCTTCTCACTCAAATTTAAATATTTCTCCTCATCTTACTACTTTTCCTACATCAATTTAACTGTTCATATTTCTCCCTTTCCTATTTGATCTTTTTCATATTTGCTGTACCTGCGTTGGAGTAAGGGCTTGAGGATAATGCCTGCCAGCACTCAGAAGCCTCACAAAGGTCCACAGAGGCTGCTGAAGAGCCAGACACACATCTTATCAAATTTATCTGGAGATTTGAGAATACTGAATTGTCCTTGAGGCAATGGTTTGCATTGGGAAGAAAATAAAAGCTTGTTCAGGGGGCTTTAAACCAAGACTGTGAGCAGGAAGGGAACTGTCCATGGTCCTGAGTGACCCCACTGAGGGTCTAGAAAATAAAAGAGTAGAGGTGATAGAAACTGTCTAAGCTGGTCTAGCTAACTTTTGCCTCAGAGCCTTGAAAGTATTTTTAAAAGTGTACAAAAGTGAGCTTGATGGCAAAGTGTATGCACATTATTATTTGTTAGATCTCTGCCCTCTCATAGAATTTATGACCATTTAAGAAAAAAACACTCTAAAACTTTTTTTGCTACAAACTTTTCTTCCCTTATGTTGCTTTTAAGCATGTGTATTTAAGGAGAAGTTTAAAATTCATGTCTTGAATTTGTGTCTCTGATTACACATAATTCATCAAGATCTTACTCTTCAAGAGCTATTTAATACTCAGGAAGTCATTTAAATCATTTCAGAATCTTACTAAAATCCAGTAGGAAGTTGTGTTTACAAAGGACACACAAACCTGGAGCACTTGCACATTTCATTTGAATCCAAATGCAGAAACCATACATATTTTGGAACTGAAGAGAAATTTAGCCTATCTCTACTCTGTCAAGAAGAAAGGTTCAGTACACTGTCATCTAAGGATGCATCCGATATTCCCATCCGGATGTGATGTGTGGAATCTTATATAACATATACATCATTCATTGTTTATGGTCTTGTGTTATAATCACTTGTGTGTATATAAATGTCTTCTGTCCTTAATGGAAATGCCTGATATAAAAGGGAGAAAACTAGATATAAACTCAGATGACCGAGGCTTCAGTCCTGATTTTCCCAGCTCTATGACCTTGAGCAAATCACCGAACATCACTGAACTTCATTTATGAATGAATATTAAACACACTAAAAGTGATTATGAACCTACAGCTATTCCATAAACTCCTAAGTGATAGTCCCAGGTAATTGCCATTTTTCATTAAATACACATAATTTGTGCTTATGTATTTATACTTACCTTTTCAGCAAGTATTCTATATTTATTGTTTCAACAAGTATTTGTTAGGGTACATGACAGAAATATCATGGGAAAAGAGGGCAGGCACATGGTAAAAGAGGGGAGAGATTTTATTGTAGCAGACATTTCTTTTTATGCCAAAGTGAAATGTCATTATCATAATTATTTTGCACTGCTACATACCCTGTTGTGATCATTTTTAAATAGAAGAAGGAAAACCCTACCAAATCCTGGAAAGCTCGTTTTTATAAGTGTCTCCCTATTATACATTTTAGCATATTTTATGGTAAGTTGATTCAAACTATTGTAGTTTTCAAAGAATATACTACTTATTTTCTCCTTAAAGCATATATTACTTGTACTATGTAGTACACTATATAATGATATGAGAAATACTTTGAAATAAAATCTCAATTTTTATATTTTGCTTAAAATTTTGAGTGCCAGTATATGTTAGAAATAAGTAAGTCACTTGCCTTTCTCTGCTTCTCGCAAAAGAGGAAGTAAAGGTGTTTGCCACCACATGTGATCCCCCAAGAGGATGCATTTTATTCTCGATATTAAATTTTAAGTGGAGAAATAACAGGGTGCAGACATACTGAGAACACTGTCTTGGTAGCTGGTGTTTTTTCCTCCAGTGGGTGATAAAAATTAAATCCCCAAATTTCTCCTTCTAGGCTTTTTACTAAGTAACCTGACATCTTTAGTGAAGTGGAGCATAGGTTCACCTTGTTCATTCCCAGTCCTACAATTAAACTGCTGGTAGTTTAGGTCAAAAGCTTTTCTCTGGAAATTTGAGAGTAAAATAACTTTAAATTGACAAAAAGTATAAAACAACTTTTAAAATATTTATATCAAAATATTCAGGAAGGCCGGGCGCAGTGGCTCAAGCCTGTAATCCCAGCACTCTGGGAGGCTGAGACGGGTGGATCACGAGGTCAGGAGACCGAGACCATCCTGGCTAACACGGTGAACCCCGTCTCTACTAAAAAATACAAAAAACTAGCCAGGCGAGGTGGCGGGCACCTGTAGTCCCAGCTACTCGGGAGGCTGAGGCAGGAGAATGGCGTGAACCTGGGAGGCAGAGCTTGCAGTGAGCTGAGATCCGGCCACTGCGCTCCAGCCTGGGCGACAGAGCGAGACTCCATCTCAAAAAAAAAAAAAAATTCAGAAAAAGAAGGAGCTTTCATGTAGAGCAAACATTGCACTCTTTTCTTTTTTGTTTTATTATACTTTAAGTTCTAGGGTACATGTGCATAACGTGCAGGTTTGTTACATATGTATATATGTGCCATGTTGGTGTGCTGCACCCATCAACTCGTCAGCACCCATCAATTCATCATTTATATCAGGTATAACTCCCCAATGCAATCCCTCCCCCCTCCCCCCTCCCCATGATAGGCCCCAGTGTGTGATGTTCCCCTTCCCGAGTCCAAGTGAGCTCATTGTTCAGTTCCCACCTATGAGTGAGAACATGCGGTGTTTGGTTTTCTCTTCTTGTGATAGTTTGCTAAGAATGATGGTTTCCAGCTGCATCCATGTCCCTACAAAGGACGCAAACTCATCCTTTTTTATGGCTGCATAGTATTCCATGGTGTATATGTGCCACATTTTCTTAATCCAGTCTGTCACTGATGGACATTT